>NW_026263034.1:0-27918 GCF_947179515.1 Apodemus sylvaticus | reverse complement strand
GTTTTAAGGAAATCCCGCATCGTGCGAAATTATCTTGTTTTTCCTAAACAACACGTTGTAAGTCGAAAAGCTTTCATGTTGCGTGTATGTCTAAGTGTGTAGCCTCAAAAGAGAAGGCACAGGACAGTTTTCTCTCGAAAGGATATGTAAGAATACCACTTCATAAGGAAATACAGTTTTGCAGAGTAAAGACATATACGTACGCATTGGAAACTCTTTACGAGAAGAAATAACGCATAGTACAAAATTAGCTTGTATCTCCAAAACTACACGTTGTATCTCGAAAAGAATTGTTGTGGCGTGTACGTCTTAACATGTAGCATCTAAAGAGAACCAAAAGGAGAATTTTCTTTCGTCAAAATTTTTCAGAAAATCACGTTTTAAGGAAATCCCGCATCGTGCGAAATTATCTTGTTTTTCCTAAACAATACGTTGTAAGTCGAAAAGCTTTCATGTTGCGTGTATGTCTAAGTGTGTAGCCTCAAAAGAGAAGGCACAGGACAGTTTTCTCTCGAAAGGATATGTAAGAATACCACTTCATAAGGAAATACAGTTTTGCAGAGTAAAGACATATACGTACGCATTGGAAACTCTTTACGAGAAGAAATAACGCATAGTACAAAATTAGCTTGTATCTCCAAAACTACACGTTGTATCTCGAAAAGAATTGTTGTGGCGTGTACGTCTTAACATGTAGCATCTAAAGAGAACCAAAAGGAGAATTTTCTTTCGTCAAAATTTTTCAGAAAATCACGTTTTAAGGAAATCCCGCATCGTGCGAAATTATCTTGTTTTTCCTAAACAACACGTTGTAAGTCGAAAAGCTTTCATGTTGCGTGTATGTCTAAGTGTGTAGCCTCAAAAGAGAAGGCACAGGACAGTTTTCTCTCGAAAGGATATGTAAGAATACCACTTCATAAGGAAATACAGTTTTGCAGAGTAAAGACATATACGTACGCATTGGAAACTCTTTACGAGAAGAAATAACGCATAGTACAAAATTAGCTTGTATCTCCAAAACTACACGTTGTATCTCGAAAAGAATTGTTGTGGCGTGTACGTCTTAACATGTAGCATCTAAAGAGAACCAAAAGGAGAATTTTCTTTCGTCAAAATTTTTCAGAAAATCACGTTTTAAGGAAATCCCGCATCGTGCGGAATTATCTTGTTTTTCCTAAACAACACGTTGTAAGTCGAAAAGCTTTCATGTTGCGTGTATGTCTAAGTGTGTAGCCTCAAAAGAGAAGGCACAGGACAGTTTTCTCTCGAAAGGATATGTAAGAATACCACTTCATAAGGAAATACAGTTTTGCAGAGTAAAGACATATACGTACGCATTGGAAACTCTTTACGAGAAGAAATAACGCATAGTACAAAATTAGCTTGTATCTCCAAAACTACACGTTGTATCTCGAAAAGAATTGTTGTGGCGTGTACGTCTTAACATGTAGCATCTAAAGAGAACCAAAAGGAGAATTTTCTTTCGTCAAAATTTTTCAGAAAATCACGTTTTATGGAAATCCCGCATCGTGCGAAATTATCTTGTTTTTCCTAAACAACACGTTGTAAGTCGAAAAGCTTTCATGTTGCGTGTATGTCTAAGTGTGTAGCCTCAAAAGAGAAGGCACAGGACAGTTTTCTCTCGAAAGGATATGTAAGAATACCACTTCATAAGGAAATACAGTTTTGCAGAGTAAAGACATATACGTACGCATTGGAAACTCTTTACGAGGAGAAATAACGCATAGTAAAAAATTAGCTTGTATCTCCAAAACTACACGTTGTATCTCGAAAAGAATTGTTGTGGCGTGTACGTCTTAACATGTAGCATCTAAAGAGAACCAAAAGGAGAATTTTCTTTCGTCAAAATTTTTCAGAAAATCACGTTTTAAGGAAATCCCGCATCGTGCGAAATTATCTTGTTTTTCCTAAACAATACGTTGTAAGTCGAAAAGCTTTCATGTTGCGTGTATGTCTAAGTGTGTAGCCTCAAAAGAGAAGGCACAGGACAGTTTTCTCTCGAAAGGATATGTAAGAATACCACTTCATAAGGAAATACAGTTTTGCAGAGTAAAGACATATACGTACGCATTGGAAACTCTTTACGAGAAGAAATAACGCATAGTACAAAATTAGCTTGTATCTCCAAAACTACACGTTGTATCTCGAAAAGAATTGTTGTGGCGTGTACGTCTTAACATGTAGCATCTAAAGAGAACCAAAAGGAGAATTTTCTTTCTTCAAAATTTTTCAGAAAATCACGTTTTAAGGAAATCCCGCATCGTGCGAAATTATCTTGTTTTTCCTAAACAACACGTTGTAAGTCGAAAAGCTTTCATGTTGCGTGTATGTCTAAGTGTGTAGCCTCAAAAGAGAAGGCACAGGACAGTTTTCTCTCGAAAGGATATGTAAGAATACCACTTCATAAGGAAATACAGTTTTGCAGAGTAAAGACATATACGTACGCATTGGAAACTCTTTACGAGAAGAAATAACGCATAGTACAAAATTAGCTTGTATCTCCAAAACTACACGTTGTATCTCGAAAAGAATTGTTGTGGCGTGTACGTCTTAACATGTAGCATCTAAAGAGAACCAAAAGGAGAATTTTCTTTCATCAAAATTTTTCAGAAAATCACGTTTTAAGGAAATCCCGCATCGTGCGAAATTATCTTGTTTTTCCTAAACAACACGTTGTAAGTCGAAAAGCTTTCATGTTGCGTGTATGTCTAAGTGTGTAGCCTCAAAAGAGAAGGCACAGGACAGTTTTCTCTCGAAAGGATATGTAAGAATACCACTTCATAAGGAAATACAGTTTTGCAGAGTAAAGACATATACGTACGCATTGGAAACTCTTTACGAGAAGAAATAACGCATAGTACAAAATTAGCTTGTATCTCCAAAACTACACGTTGTATCTCGAAAAGAATTGTTGTGGCGTGTACGTCTTAACATGTAGCATCTAAAGAGAACCAAAAGGAGAATTTTCTTTCGTCAAAATTTTTCAGAAAATCACGTTTTAAGGAAATCCCGCATCGTGCGAAATTATCTTGTTTTTCCTAAACAACACGTTGTAAGTCGAAAAGCTTTCATGTTGCGTGTATGTCTAAGTGTGTAGCCTCAAAAGAGAAGGCACAGGACAGTTTTCTCTCGAAAGGATATGTAAGAATACCACTTCATAAGGAAATACAGTTTTGCAGAGTAAAGACATATACGTACGCATTGGAAACTCTTTACGAGGAGAAATAACGCATAGTACAAAATTAGCTTGTATCTCCAAAACTACACGTTGTATCTCGAAAAGAATTGTTGTGGCGTGTACGTCTTAACATGTAGCATCTAAAGAGAACCAAAAGGAGAATTTTCTTTCGTCAAAATTTTTCAGAAAATCACGTTTTAAGGAAATCCCGCATCGTGCGAAATTATCTTGTTTTTCCTAAACAACACGTTGTAAGTCGAAAAGCTTTCATGTTGCGTGTATGTCTAAGTGTGTAGCCTCAAAAGAGAAGGCACAGGACAGTTTTCTCTCGAAAGGATATGTAAGAATACCACTTCATAAGGAAATACAGTTTTGCAGAGTAAAGACATATACGTACGCATTGGAAACTCTTTACGAGAAGAAATAACGCATAGTACAAAATTAGCTTGTATCTCCAAAACTACACGTTGTATCTCGAAAAGAATTGTTGTGGCGTGTACGTCTTAACATGTAGCATCTAAAGAGAACCAAAAGGAGAATTTTCTTTCGTCAAAATTTTTCAGAAAATCACGTTTTAAGGAAATCCCGCATCGTGCGAAATTATCTTGTTTTTCCTAAACAACACGTTGTAAGTCGAAAAGCTTTCATGTTGCGTGTATGTCTAAGTGTGTAGCCTCAAAAGAGAAGGCACAGGACAGTTTTCTCTCGAAAGGATATGTAAGAATACCACTTCATAAGGAAATACAGTTTTGCAGAGTAAAGACATATACGTACGCATTGGAAACTCTTTACGAGGAGAAATAACGCATAGTACAAAATTAGCTTGTATCTCCAAAACTACACGTTGTATCTCGAAAAGAATTGTTGTGGCGTGTACGTCTTAACATGTAGCATCTAAAGAGAACCAAAAGGAGAATTTTCTTTCGTCAAAATTTTTCAGAAAATCACGTTTTAAGGAAATCCCGCATCGTGCGAAATTATCTTGTTTTTCCTAAACAACACGTTGTAAGTCGAAAAGCTTTCATGTTGCGTGTATGTCTAAGTGTGTAGCCTCAAAAGAGAAGGCACAGGACAGTTTTCTCTCGAAAGGATATGTAAGAATACCACTTCATAAGGAAATACAGTTTTGCAGAGTAAAGACATATACGTACGCATTGGAAACTCTCTACGAGGAGAAATAACGCATAGTACAAAATTAGCTTGTATCTCCAAAACTACACGTTGTATCTCGAAAAGAATTGTTGTGGCGTGTACGTCTTAACATGTAGCATCTAAAGAGAACCAAAAGGAGAATTTTCTTTCGTCAAAATTTTTCAGAAAATCACGTTTTAAGGAAATCCCGCATCGTGCGAAATTATCTTGTTTTTCCTAAACAACACGTTGTAAGTCGAAAAGCTTTCATGTTGCGTGTATGTCTAAGTGTGTAGCCTCAAAAGAGAAGGCACAGGACAGTTTTCTCTCGAAAGGATATGTAAGAATACCACTTCATAAGGAAATACAGTTTTGCAGAGTAAAGACATATACGTACGCATTGGAAACTCTTTACGAGGAGAAATAACGCATAGTACAAAATTAGCTTGTATCTCCAAAACTACACGTTGTATCTCGAAAAGAATTGTTGTGGCGTGTACGTCTTAACATGTAGCATCTAAAGAGAACCAAAAGGAGAATTTTCTTTCGTCAAAATTTTTCAGAAAATCACGTTTTAAGGAAATCCCGCATCGTGCGAAATTATCTTGTTTTTCCTAAACAACACGTTGTAAGTCGAAAAGCTTTCATGTTGCGTGTATGTCTAAGTGTGTAGCCTCAAAAGAGAAGGCACAGGACAGTTTTCTCTCGAAAGGATATGTAAGAATACCACTTCATAAGGAAATACAGTTTTGCAGAGTAAAGACATATACGTACGCATTGGAAACTCTCTACGAGGAGAAATAACGCATAGTACAAAATTAGCTTGTATCTCCAAAACTACACGTTGTATCTCGAAAAGAATTGTTGTGGCGTGTACGTCTTAACATGTAGCATCTAAAGAGAACCAAAAGGAGAATTTTCTTTCGTCAAAATTTTTCAGAAAATCACGTTTTAAGGAAATCCCGCATCGTGCGAAATTATCTTGTTTTTCCTAAACAACACGTTGTAAGTCGAAAAGCTTTCATGTTGCGTGTATGTCTAAGTGTGTAGCCTCAAAAGAGAAGGCACAGGACAGTTTTCTCTCGAAAGGATATGTAAGAATACCACTTCATAAGGAAATACAGTTTTGCAGAGTAAAGACATATACGTACGCATTGGAAACTCTTTACGAGAAGAAATAACGCATAGTACAAAATTAGCTTGTATCTCCAAAACTACACGTTGTATCTCGAAAAGAATTGTTGTGGCGTGTACGTCTTAACATGTAGCATCTAAAGAGAACCAAAAGGAGAATTTTCTTTCGTCAAAATTTTTCAGAAAATCACGTTTTAAGGAAATCCCGCATCGTGCGAAATTATCTTGTTTTTCCTAAACAACACGTTGTAAGTCGAAAAGCTTTCATGTTGCGTGTATGTCTAAGTGTGTAGCCTCAAAAGAGAAGGCACAGGACAGTTTTCTCTCGAAAGGATATGTAAGAATACCACTTCATAAGGAAATACAGTTTTGCAGAGTAAAGACATATACGTACGCATTGGAAACTCTTTACGAGAAGAAATAACGCATAGTACAAAATTAGCTTGTATCTCCAAAACTACACGTTGTATCTCGAAAAGAATTGTTGTGGCGTGTACGTCTTAACATGTAGCATCTAAAGAGAACCAAAAGGAGAATTTTCTTTCGTCAAAATTTTTCAGAAAATCACGTTTTAAGGAAATCCCGCATCGTGCGAAATTATCTTGTTTTTCCTAAACAACACGTTGTAAGTCGAAAAGCTTTCATGTTGCGTGTATGTCTAAGTGTGTAGCCTCAAAAGAGAAGGCACAGGACAGTTTTCTCTCGAAAGGATATGTAAGAATACCACTTCATAAGGAAATACAGTTTTGCAGAGTAAAGACATATACGTACGCATTGGAAACTCTTTACGAGAAGAAATAACGCATAGTACAAAATTAGCTTGTATCTCCAAAACTACACGTTGTATCTCGAAAAGAATTGTTGTGGCGTGTACGTCTTAACATGTAGCATCTAAAGAGAACCAAAAGGAGAATTTTCTTTCGTCAAAATTTTTCAGAAAATCACGTTTTAAGGAAATCCCGCATCGTGCGAAATTATCTTGTTTTTCCTAAACAACACGTTGTAAGTCGAAAAGCTTTCATGTTGCGTGTATGTCTAAGTGTGTAGCCTCAAAAGAGAAGGCACAGGACAGTTTTCTCTCGAAAGGATATGTAAGAATACCACTTCATAAGGAAATACAGTTTTGCAGAGTAAAGACATATACGTACGCATTGGAAACTCTTTACGAGAAGAAATAACGCATAGTACAAAATTAGCTTGTATCTCCAAAACTACACGTTGTATCTCGAAAAGAATTGTTGTGGCGTGTACGTCTTAACATGTAGCATCTAAAGAGAACCAAAAGGAGAATTATCTTTCGTCAAAATTTTTCAGAAAATCACGTTTTAAGGAAATCCCGCATCGTGCGAAATTATCTTGTTTTTCCTAAACAACACGTTGTAAGTCGAAAAGCTTTCATGTTGCGTGTATGTCTAAGTGTGTAGCCTCAAAAGAGAAGGCACAGGACAGTTTTCTCTCGAAAGGATATGTAAGAATACCACTTCATAAGGAAATACAGTTTTGCAGAGTAAAGACATATACGTACGCATTGGAAACTCTTTACGAGGAGAAATAACGCATAGTACAAAATTAGCTTGTATCTCCAAAACTACACGTTGTATCTCGAAAAGAATTGTTGTGGCGTGTACGTCTTAACATGTAGCATCTAAAGAGAACCAAAAGGAGAATTTTCTTTCGTCAAAATTTTTCAGAAAATCACGTTTTAAGGAAATCCCTCATCGTGCGAAATTATCTTGTTTTTCCTAAACAACACGTTGTAAGTCGAAAAGCTTTCATGTTGCGTGTATGTCTAAGTGTGTAGCCTCAAAAGAGAAGGCACAGGACAGTTTTCTCTCGAAAGGATATGTAAGAATACCACTTCATAAGGAAATACAGTTTTGCAGAGTAAAGACATATACGTACGCATTGGAAACTCTTTACGAGGAGAAATAACGCATAGTACAAAATTAGCTTGTATCTCCAAAACTACACGTTGTATCTCGAAAAGAATTGTTGTGGCGTGTACGTCTTAACATGTAGCATCTAAAGAGAACCAAAAGGAGAATTTTCTTTCGTCAAAATTTTTCAGAAAATCACGTTTTAAGGAAATCCCGCATCGTGCGAAATTATCTTGTTTTTCCTAAACAACACGTTGTAAGTCGAAAAGCTTTCATGTTGCGTGTATGTCTAAGTGTGTAGCCTCAAAAGAGAAGGCACAGGACAGTTTTCTCTCGAAAGGATATGTAAGAATACCACTTCATAAGGAAATACAGTTTTGCAGAGTAAAGACATATACGTACGCATTGGAAACTCTTTACGAGGAGAAATAACGCATAGTACAAAATTAGCTTGTATCTCCAAAACTACACGTTGTATCTCGAAAAGAATTGTTGTGGCGTGTACGTCTTAACATGTAGCATCTAAAGAGAACCAAAAGGAGAATTTTCTTTCGTCAAAATTTTTCAGAAAATCACGTTTTAAGGAAATCCCGCATCGTGCGAAATTATCTTGTTTTTCCTAAACAACACGTTGTAAGTCGAAAAGCTTTCATGTTGCGTGTATGTCTAAGTGTGTAGCCTCAAAAGAGAAGGCACAGGACAGTTTTCTCTCGAAAGGATATGTAAGAATACCACTTCATAAGGAAATACAGTTTTGCAGAGTAAAGACATATACGTACGCATTGGAAACTCTTTACGAGAAGAAATAACGCATAGTACAAAATTAGCTTGTATCTCCAAAACTACACGTTGTATCTCGAAAAGAATTGTTGTGGCGTGTACGTCTTAACATGTAGCATCTAAAGAGAACCAAAAGGAGAATTTTCTTTCGTCAAAATTTTTCAGAAAATCACGTTTTAAGGAAATCCCGCATCGTGCGAAATTATCTTGTTTTTCCTAAACAACACGTTGTAAGTCGAAAAGCTTTCATGTTGCGTGTATGTCTAAGTGTGTAGCCTCAAAAGAGAAGGCACAGGACAGTTTTCTCTCGAAAGGATATGTAAGAATACCACTTCATAAGGAAATACAGTTTTGCAGAGTAAAGACATATACGTACGCATTGGAAACTCTTTACGAGAAGAAATAACGCATAGTACAAAATTAGCTTGTATCTCCAAAACTACACGTTGTATCTCGAAAAGAATTGTTGTGGCGTGTACGTCTTAACATGTAGCATCTAAAGAGAACCAAAAGGAGAATTTTCTTTCGTCAAAATTTTTCAGAAAATCACGTTTTAAGGAAATCCCGCATCGTGCGAAATTATCTTGTTTTTCCTAAACAACACGTTGTAAGTCGAAAAGCTCTCATGTTGCGTGTATGTCTAAGTGTGTAGCCTCAAAAGAGAAGGCACAGGACAGTTTTCTCTCGAAAGGATATGTAAGAATACCACTTCATAAGGAAATACAGTTTTGCAGAGTAAAGACATATACGTACGCATTGGAAACTCTTTACGAGAAGAAATAACGCATAGTACAAAATTAGCTTGTATCTCCAAAACTACACGTTGTATCTCGAAAAGAATTGTTGTGGCGTGTACGTCTTAACATGTAGCATCTAAAGAGAACCAAAAGGAGAATTTTCTTTCGTCAAAATTTTTCAGAAAATCACGTTTTAAGGAAATCCCGCATCGTGCGAAATTATCTTGTTTTTCCTAAACAACACGTTGTAAGTCGAAAAGCTTTCATGTTGCGTGTATGTCTAAGTGTGTAGCCTCAAAAGAGAAGGCACAGGACAGTTTTCTCTCGAAAGGATATGTAAGAATACCACTTCATAAGGAAATACAGTTTTGCAGAGTAAAGACATATACGTACGCATTGGAAACTCTTTACGAGAAGAAATAACGCATAGTACAAAATTAGCTTGTATCTCCAAAACTACACGTTGTATCTCGAAAAGAATTGTTGTGGCGTGTACGTCTTAACATGTAGCATCTAAAGAGAACCAAAAGGAGAATTTTCTTTCGTCAAAATTTTTCAGAAAATCACGTTTTAAGGAAATCCCGCATTGTGCGAAATTATCTTGTTTTTCCTAAACAACACGTTGTAAGTCGAAAAGCTTTCATGTTGCGTGTATGTCTAAGTGTGTAGCCTCAAAAGAGAAGGCACAGGACAGTTTTCTCTCGAAAGGATATGGAAGAATACCACTTCATAAGGAAATACAGTTTTGCAGAGTAAAGACATATACGTACGCATTGGAAACTCTTTACGAGGAGAAATAACGCATAGTACAAAATTAGCTTGTATCTCCAAAACTACACGTTGTATCTCGAAAAGAATTGTTGTGGCGTGTACGTCTTAACATGTAGCATCTAAAGAGAACCAAAAGGAGAATTTTCTTTCGTCAAAATTTTTCAGAAAATCACGTTTTAAGGAAATCCCGCATCGTGCGAAATTATCTTGTTTTTCCTAAACAACACGTTGTAAGTCGAAAAGCTTTCATGTTGCGTGTATGTCTAAGTGTGTAGCCTCAAAAGAGAAGGCACAGGACAGTTTTCTCTCGAAAGGATATGTAAGAATACCACTTCATAAGGAAATACAGTTTTGCAGAGTAAAGACATATACGTACGCATTGGAAACTCTTTACGAGGAGAAATAACGCATAGTACAAAATTAGCTTGTATCTCCAAAACTACACGTTGTATCTCGAAAAGAATTGTTGTGGCGTGTACGTCTTAACATGTAGCATCTAAAGAGAACCAAAAGGAGAATTTTCTTTCGTCAAAATTTTTCAGAAAATCACGTTTTAAGGAAATCCCGCATCGTGCGAAATTATCTTGTTTTTCCTAAACAACACGTTGTAAGTCGAAAAGCTTTCATGTTGCGTGTATGTCTAAGTGTGTAGCCTCAAAAGAGAAGGCACAGGACAGTTTTCTCTCGAAAGGATATGTAAGAATACCACTTCATAAGGAAATACAGTTTTGCAGAGTAAAGACATATACGTACGCATTGGAAACTCTTTACGAGGAGAAATAACGCATAGTACAAAATTAGCTTGTATCTCCAAAACTACACGTTGTATCTCGAAAAGAATTGTTGTGGCGTGTACGTCTTAACATGTAGCATCTAAAGAGAACCAAAAGGAGAATTTTCTTTCGTCAAAATTTTTCAGAAAATCACGTTTTAAGGAAATCCCGCATCGTGCGAAATTATCTTGTTTTTCCTAAACAACACGTTGTAAGTCGAAAAGCTTTCATGTTGCGTGTATGTCTAAGTGTGTAGCCTCAAAAGAGAAGGCACAGGACAGTTTTCTCTCGAAAGGATATGTAAGAATACCACTTCATAAGGAAATACAGATTTGCAGAGTAAAGACATATACGTACGCATTGGAAACTCTTTACGAGAAGAAATAACGCATAGTACAAAATTAGCTTGTATCTCCAAAACTACACGTTGTATCTCGAAAAGAATTGTTGTGGCGTGTACGTCTTAACATGTAGCATCTAAAGAGAACCAAAAGGAGAATTTTCTTTCGTCAAAATTTTTCAGAAAATCACGTTTTAAGGAAATCCCGCATCGTGCGAAATTATCTTGTTTTTCCTAAACAACACGTTGTAAGTCGAAAAGCTTTCATGTTGCGTGTATGTCTAAGTGTGTAGCCTCAAAAGAGAAGGCACAGGACAGTTTTCTCTCGAAAGGATATGTAAGAATACCACTTCATAAGGAAATACAGTTTTGCAGAGTAAAGACATATACGTACGCATTGGAAACTCTTTACGAGGAGAAATAACGCATAGTACAAAATTAGCTTGTATCTCCAAAACTACACGTTGTATCTCGAAAAGAATTGTTGTGGCGTGTACGTCTTAACATGTAGCATCTAAAGAGAACCAAAAGGAGAATTTTCTTTCGTCAAAATTTTTCAGAAAATCACGTTTTAAGGAAATCCCGCATTGTGCGAAATTATCTTGTTTTTCCTAAACAACACGTTGTAAGTCGAAAAGCTTTCATGTTGCGTGTATGTCTAAGTGTGTAGCCTCAAAAGAGAAGGCACAGGACAGTTTTCTCTCGAAAGGATATGTAAGAATACCACTTCATAAGGAAATACAGTTTTGCAGAGTAAAGACATATACGTACGCATTGGAAACTCTTTACGAGGAGAAATAACGCATAGTACAAAATTAGCTTGTATCTCCAAAACTACACGTTGTATGTCGAAAAGAATTGTTGTGGCGTGTACGTCTTAACATGTAGCATCTAAAGAGAACCAAAAGGAGAATTTTCTTTCGTCAAAATTTTTCAGAAAATCACGTTTTAAGGAAATCCCGCATCGTGCGAAATTATCTTGTTTTTCCTAAACAACACGTTGTAAGTCGAAAAGCTTTCATGTTGCGTGTATGTCTAAGTGTGTAGCCTCAAAAGAGAAGGCACAGGACAGTTTTCTCTCGAAAGGATATGTAAGAATACCACTTCATAAGGAAATACAGTTTTGCAGAGTAAAGACATATACGTACGCATTGGAAACTCTTTACGAGAAGAAATAACGCATAGTACAAAATTAGCTTGTATCTCCAAAACTACACGTTGTATCTCGAAAAGAATTGTTGTGGCGTGTACGTCTTAACATGTAGCATCTAAAGAGAACCAAAAGGAGAATTTTCTTTCGTCAAAATTTTTCAGAAAATCACGTTTTAAGGAAATCCCGCATCGTGCGAAATTATCTTGTTTTTCCTAAACAACACGTTGTAAGTCGAAAAGCTTTCATGTTGCGTGTATGTCTAAGTGTGTAGCCTCAAAAGAGAAGGCACAGGACAGTTTTCTCTCGAAAGGATATGTAAGAATACCACTTCATAAGGAAATACAGTTTTGCAGAGTAAAGACATATACGTACGCATTGGAAACTCTTTACGAGGAGAAATAACGCATAGTACAAAATTAGCTTGTATCTCCAAAACTACACGTTGTATCTCGAAAAGAATTGTTGTGGCGTGTACGTCTTAACATGTAGCATCTAAAGAGAACCAAAAGGAGAATTTTCTTTCGTCAAAATTTTTCAGAAAATCACGTTTTAAGGAAATCCCGCATTGTGCGAAATTATCTTGTTTTTCCTAAACAACACGTTGTAAGTCGAAAAGCTTTCATGTTGCGTGTATGTCTAAGTGTGTAGCCTCAAAAGAGAAGGCACAGGACAGTTTTCTCTCGAAAGGATATGTAAGAATACCACTTCATAAGGAAATACAGTTTTGCAGAGTAAAGACATATACGTACGCATTGGAAACTCTTTACGAGGAGAAATAACGCATAGTACAAAATTAGCTTGTATCTCCAAAACTACACGTTGTATGTCGAAAAGAATTGTTGTGGCGTGTACGTCTTAACATGTAGCATCTAAAGAGAACCAAAAGGAGAATTTTCTTTCGTCAAAATTTTTCAGAAAATCACGTTTTAAGGAAATCCCGCATCGTGCGAAAATATCTTGTTTTTCCTAAACAACACGTTGTAAGTCGAAAAGCTTTCATGTTGCGTGTATGTCTAAGTGTGTAGCCTCAAAAGAGAAGGCACAGGACAGTTTTCTCTCGAAAGGATATGTAAGAATACCACTTCATAAGGAAATACAGTTTTGCAGAGTAAAGACATATACGTACGCATTGGAAACTCTTTACGAGAAGAAATAACGCATAGTACAAAATTAGCTTGTATCTCCAAAACTACACGTTGTATCTCGAAAAGAATTGTTGTGGCGTGTACGTCTTAACATGTAGCATCTAAAGAGAACCAAAAGGAGAATTTTCTTTCGTCAAAATTTTTCAGAAAATCACGTTTTAAGGAAATCCCGCATCGTGCGAAATTATCTTGTTTTTCCTAAACAACACGTTGTAAGTCGAAAAGCTTTCATGTTGCGTGTATGTCTAAGTGTGTAGCCTCAAAAGAGAAGGCACAGGACAGTTTTCTCTCGAAAGGATATGTAAGAATACCACTTCATAAGGAAATACAGTTTTGCAGAGTAAAGACATATACGTACGCATTGGAAACTCTTTACGAGAAGAAATAACGCATAGTACAAAATTAGCTTGTATCTCCAAAACTACACGTTGTATCTCGAAAAGAATTGTTGTGGCGTGTACGTCTTAACATGTAGCATCTAAAGAGAACCAAAAGGAGAATTTTCTTTCGTCAAAATTTTTCAGAAAATCACGTTTTAAGGAAATCCCGCATCGTGCGAAATTATCTTGTTTTTCCTAAACAACACGTTGTAAGTCGAAAAGCTTTCATGTTGCGTGTATGTCTAAGTGTGTAGCCTCAAAAGAGAAGGCACAGGACAGTTTTCTCTCGAAAGGATATGTAAGAATACCACTTCATAAGGAAATACAGTTTTGCAGAGTAAAGACATATACGTACGCATTGGAAACTCTTTACGAGGAGAAATAACGCATAGTACAAAATTAGCTTGTATCTCCAAAACTACACGTTGTATCTCGAAAAGAATTGTTGTGGCGTGTACGTCTTAACATGTAGCATCTAAAGAGAACCAAAAGGAGAATTTTCTTTCGTCAAAATTTTTCAGAAAATCACGTTTTAAGGAAATCCCGCATCGTGCGAAATTATCTTGTTTTTCCTAAACAACACGTTGTAAGTCGAAAAGCTTTCATGTTGCGTGTATGTCTAAGTGTGTAGCCTCAAAAGAGAAGGCACAGGACAGTTTTCTCTCGAAAGGATATGTAAGAATACGACTTCATAAGGAAATACAGTTTTGCAGAGTAAAGACATATACGTACGCATTGGAAACTCTTTACGAGAAGAAATAACGCATAGTACAAAATTAGCTTGTATCTCCAAAACTACACGTTGTATCTCGAAAAGAATTGTTGTGGCGTGTACGTCTTAACATGTAGCATCTAAAGAGAACCAAAAGGAGAATTTTCTTTCGTCAAAATTTTTCAGAAAATCACGTTTTAAGGAAATCCCGCATCGTGCGAAATTATCTTGTTTTTCCTAAACAACACGTTGTAAGTCGAAAAGCTTTCATGTTGCGTGTATGTCTAAGTGTGTAGCCTCAAAAGAGAAGGCACAGGACAGTTTTCTCTCGAAAGGATATGTAAGAATACCACTTCATAAGGAAATACAGTTTTGCAGAGTAAAGACATATACGTACGCATTGGAAACTCTTTACGAGAAGAAATAACGCATAGTACAAAATTAGCTTGTATCTCCAAAACTACACGTTGTATCTCGAAAAGAATTGTTGTGGCGTGTACGTCTTAACATGTAGCATCTAAAGAGAACCAAAAGGAGAATTTTCTTTCGTCAAAATTTTTCAGAAAATCACGTTTTAAGGAAATCCCGCATCGTGCGAAATTATCTTGTTTTTCCTAAACAACACGTTGTAAGTCGAAAAGCTTTCATGTTGCGTGTATGTCTAAGTGTGTAGCCTCAAAAGAGAAGGCACAGGACAGTTTTCTCTCGAAAGGATATGTAAGAATACCACTTCATAAGGAAATACAGTTTTGCAGAGTAAAGACATATACGTACGCATTGGAAACTCTTTACGAGAAGAAATAACGCATAGTACAAAATTAGCTTGTATCTCCAAAACTACACGTTGTATCTCGAAAAGAATTGTTGTGGCGTGTACGTCTTAACATGTAGCATCTAAAGAGAACCAAAAGGAGAATTTTCTTTCGTCAAAATTTTTCAGAAAATCACGTTTTAAGGAAATCCCGCATCGTGCGAAATTATCTTGTTTTTCCTAAACAACACGTTGTAAGTCGAAAAGCTTTCATGTTGCGTGTATGTCTAAGTGTGTAGCCTCAAAAGAGAAGGCACAGGACAGTTTTCTCTCGAAAGGATATGTAAGAATACCACTTCATAAGGAAATACAGTTTTGCAGAGTAAAGACATATACGTACGCATTGGAAACTCTTTACGAGAAGAAATAACGCATAGTACAAAATTAGCTTGTATCTCCAAAACTACACGTTGTATCTCGAAAAGAATTGTTGTGGCGTGTACGTCTTAACATGTAGCATCTAAAGAGAACCAAAAGGAGAATTTTCTTTCGTCAAAATTTTTCAGAAAATCACGTTTTAAGGAAATCCCGCATCGTGCGAAATTATCTTGTTTTTCCTAAACAACACGTTGTAAGTCGAAAAGCTTTCATGTTGCGTGTATGTCTAAGTGTGTAGCCTCAAAAGAGAAGGCACAGGACAGTTTTCTCTCGAAAGGATATGTAAGAATACCACTTCATAAGGAAATACAGTTTTGCAGAGTAAAGACATATACGTATGCATTGGAAACTCTTTACGAGGAGAAATAACGCATAGTACAAAATTAGCTTGTATCTCCAAAACTACACGTTGTATCTCGAAAAGAATTGTTGTGGCGTGTACGTCTTAACATGTAGCATCTAAAGAGAACCAAAAGGAGAATTTTCTTTCGTCAAAATTTTTCAGAAAATCACGTTTTAAGGAAATCCCGCATCGTGCGAAATTATCTTGTTTTTCCTAAACAACACGTTGTAAGTCGAAAAGCTTTCATGTTGCGTGTATGTCTAAGTGTGTAGCCTCAAAAGAGAAGGCACAGGACAGTTTTCTCTCAAAAGGATATGTAAGAATACCACTTCATAAGGAAATACAGTTTTGCAGAGTAAAGACATATACGTACGCATTGGAAACTCTTTACGAGAAGAAATAACGCATAGTACAAAATTAGCTTGTATCTCCAAAACTACACGTTGTATCTCGAAAAGAATTGTTGTGGCGTGTACGTCTTAACATGTAGCATCTAAAGAGAACCAAAAGGAGAATTTTCTTTCATCAAAATTTTTCAGAAAATCACGTTTTAAGGAAATCCCGCATCGTGCGAAATTATCTTGTTTTTCCTAAACAACACGTTGTAAGTCGAAAAGCTTTCATGTTGCGTGTATGTCTAAGTGTGTAGCCTCAAAAGAGAAGGCACAGGACAGTTTTCTCTCGAAAGGATATGTAAGAATACCACTTCATAAGGAAATACAGTTTTGCAGAGTAAAGACATATACGTACGCATTGGAAACTCTTTACGAGAAGAAATAACGCATATTACAAAATTAGCTTGTATCTCCAAAACTACACGTTGTATCTCGAAAAGAATTGTTGTGGCGTGTACGTCTTAACATGTAGCATCTAAAGAGAACCAAAAGGAGAATTTTCTTTCGTCAAAATTTTTCAGAAAATCACGTTTTAAGGAAATCCCGCATCGTGCGAAATTATCTTGTTTTTCCTAAACAACACGTTGTAAGTCGAAAAGCTCTCATGTTGCGTGTATGTCTAAGTGTGTAGCCTCAAAAGAGAAGGCACAGGACAGTTTTCTCTCGAAAGGATATGTAAGAATACCACTTCATAAGGAAATACAGTTTTGCAGAGTAAAGACATATACGTACGCATTGGAAACTCTTTACGAGAAGAAATAACGCATAGTACAAAATTAGCTTGTATCTCCAAAACTACACGTTGTATCTCGAAAAGAATTGTTGTGGCGTGTACGTCTTAACATGTAGCATCTAAAGAGAACCAAAAGGAGAATTTTCTTTCGTCAAAATTTTTCAGAAAATCACGTTTTAAGGAAATCCCGCATCGTGCGAAATTATCTTGTTTTTCCTAAACAACACGTTGTAAGTCGAAAAGCTTTCATGTTGCGTGGATGTCTAAGTGTGTAGCCTCAAAAGAGAAGGCACAGGACAGTTTTCTCTCGAAAGGATATGTAAGAATACCACTTCATAAGGAAATACAGTTTTGCAGAGTAAAGACATATACGTACGTACGCATTGGAAACTCTTTACGAGAAGAAATAACGCATAGTACAAAATTAGCTTGTATCTCCAAAACTACACGTTGTATCTCGAAAAGAATTGTTGTGGCGTGTACGTCTTAACATGTAGCATCTAAAGAGAACCAAAAGGAGAATTTTCTTTCGTCAAAATTTTTCAGAAAATCACGTTTTAAGGAAATCCCGCATCGTGCGAAATTATCTTGTTTTTCCTAAACAACACGTTGTAAGTCGAAAAGCTTTCATGTTGCGTGTATGTCTAAGTGTGTAGCATCAAAAGAGAAGGCACAGGACAGTTTTCTCTCGAAAGGATATGTAAGAATACCACTTCATAAGGAAATACAGTTTTGCAGAGTAAAGACATATACGTACGCATTGGAAACTCTTTACGAGGAGAAATAACGCATAGTACAAAATTAGCTTGTATCTCCAAAACTACACGTTGTATCTCGAAAAGAATTGTTGTGGCGTGTACGTCTTAACATGTAGCATCTAAAGAGAACCAAAAGGAGAATTTTCTTTCGTCAAAATTTTTCAGAAAATCACGTTTTAAGGAAATCCCGCATCGTGCGAAATTATCTTGTTTTTCCTAAACAACACGTTGTAAGTCGAAAACCTTTCATGTTGCGTGTATGTCTAAGTGTGTAGCCTCAAAAGAGAAGGCACAGGACAGTTTTCTCTCGAAAGGATATGTAAGAATACCACTTCATAAGGAAATACAGTTTTGCAGAGTAAAGACATATACGTACGCATTGGAAACTCTTTACGAGAAGAAATAACGCATAGTACAAAATTAGCTTGTATCTCCAAAACTACACGTTGTATCTCGAAAAGAATTGTTGTGGCGTGTATGTCTTAACATGTAGCATCTAAAGAGAACCAAAAGGAGAATTTTCTTTCGTCAAAATTTTTCAGAAAATCACGTTTTAAGGAAATCCCGCATCGTGCGAAATTATCTTGTTTTTCCTAAACAACACGTTGTAAGTCGAAAAGCTCTCATGTTGCGTGTATGTCTAAGTGTGTAGCCTCAAAAGAGAAGGCACAGGACAGTTTTCTCTCGAAAGGATATGTAAGAATACCACTTCATAAGGAAATACAGTTTTGCAGAGTAAAGACATATACGTACGCATTGGAAACTCTTTACGAGAAGAAATAACGCATAGTACAAAATTAGCTTGTATCTCCAAAACTACACGTTGTATCTCGAAAAGAATTGTTGTGGCGTGTACGTCTTAACATGTAGCATCTAAAGAGAACCAAAAGGAGAATTTTCTTTCGTCAAAATTTTTCAGAAAATCACGTTTTAAGGAAATCCCGCATCGTGCGAAATTATCTTGTTTTTCCTAAACAACACGTTGTAAGTCGAAAAGCTTTCATGTTGCGTGGATGTCTAAGTGTGTAGCCTCAAAAGAGAAGGCACAGGACAGTTTTCTCTCGAAAGGATATGTAAGAATACCACTTCATAAGGAAATACAGTTTTGCAGAGTAAAGACATATACGTACGCATTGGAAACTCTTTACGAGAAGAAATAACGCATAGTACAAAATTAGCTTGTATCTCCAAAACTACACGTTGTATCTCGAAAAGAATTGTTGTGGCGTGTACGTCTTAACATGTAGCATCTAAAGAGAACCAAAAGGAGAATTTTCTTTCGTCAAAATTTTTCAGAAAATCACGTTTTAAGGAAATCCCGCATCGTGCGAAATTATCTTGTTTTTCCTAAACAACACGTTGTAAGTCGAAAAGCTTTCATGTTGCGTGTATGTCTAAGTGTGTAGCATCAAAAGAGAAGGCACAGGACAGTTTTCTCTCGAAAGGATATGTAAGAATACCACTTCATAAGGAAATACAGTTTTGCAGAGTAAAGACATATACGTACGCATTGGAAACTCTTTACGAGGAGAAATAACGCATAGTACAAAATTAGCTTGTATCTCCAAAACTACACGTTGTATCTCGAAAAGAATTGTTGTGGCGTGTACGTCTTAACATGTAGCATCTAAAGAGAACCAAAAGGAGAATTTTCTTTCGTCAAAATTTTTCAGAAAATCACGTTTTAAGGAAATCCCGCATCGTGCGAAATTATCTTGTTTTTCCTAAACAACACGTTGTAAGTCGAAAACCTTTCATGTTGCGTGTATGTCTAAGTGTGTAGCCTCAAAAGAGAAGGCACAGGACAGTTTTCTCTCGAAAGGATATGTAAGAATACCACTTCATAAGGAAATACAGTTTTGCAGAGTAAAGACATATACGTACGCATTGGAAACTCTTTACGAGAAGAAATAACGCATAGTACAAAATTAGCTTGTATCTCCAAAACTACACGTTGTATCTCGAAAAGAATTGTTGTGGCGTGTATGTCTTAACATGTAGCATCTAAAGAGAACCAAAAGGAGAATTTTCTTTCGTCAAAATTTTTCAGAAAATCACGTTTTAAGGAAATCCCGCATCGTGCGAAATTATCTTGTTTTTCCTAAACAACACGTTGTAAGTCGAAAAGCTCTCATGTTGCGTGTATGTCTAAGTGTGTAGCCTCAAAAGAGAAGGCACAGGACAGTTTTCTCTCGAAAGGATATGTAAGAATACCACTTCATAAGGAAATACAGTTTTGCAGAGTAAAGACATATACGTACGCATTGGAAACTCTTTACGAGAAGAAATAACGCATAGTACAAAATTAGCTTGTATCTCCAAAACTACACGTTGTATCTCGAAAAGAATTGTTGTGGCGTGTACGTCTTAACATGTAGCATCTAAAGAGAACCAAAAGGAGAATTTTCTTTCGTCAAAATTTTTCAGAAAATCACGTTTTAAGGAAATCCCGCATCGTGCGAAATTATCTTGTTTTTCCTAAACAACACGTTGTAAGTCGAAAAGCTTTCATGTTGCGTGGATGTCTAAGTGTGTAGCCTCAAAAGAGAAGGCACAGGACAGTTTTCTCTCGAAAGGATATGTAAGAATACCACTTCATAAGGAAATACAGTTTTGCAGAGTAAAGACATATACGTACGCATTGGAAACTCTTTACGAGAAGAAATAACGCATAGTACAAAATTAGCTTGTATCTCCAAAACTACACGTTGTATCTCGAAAAGAATTGTTGTGGCGTGTACGTCTTAACATGTAGCATCTAAAGAGAACCAAAAGGAGAATTTTCTTTCGTCAAAATTTTTCAGAAAATCACGTTTTAAGGAAATCCCGCATCGTGCGAAATTATCTTGTTTTTCCTAAACAACACGTTGTAAGTCGAAAAGCTTTCATGTTGCGTGTATGTCTAAGTGTGTAGCATCAAAAGAGAAGGCACAGGACAGTTTTCTCTCGAAAGGATATGTAAGAATACCACTTCATAAGGAAATACAGTTTTGCAGAGTAAAGACACATACGTACGCATTGGAAACTCTTTACGAGGAGAAATAACGCATAGTACAAAATTAGCTTGTATCTCCAAAACTACACGTTGTATCTCGAAAAGAATTGTTGTGGCGTGTACGTCTTAACATGTAGCATCTAAAGAGAACCAAAAGGAGAATTTTCTTTCGTCAAAATTTTTCAGAAAATCACGTTTTAAGGAAATCCCGCATCGTGCGAAATTATCTTGTTTTTCCTAAACAACACGTTGTAAGTCGAAAAGCTTTCATGTTGCGTGTATGTCTAAGTGTGTAGCCTCAAAAGAGAAGGCACAGGACAGTTTTCTCTCGAAAGGATATGTAAGAATACCACTTCATAAGGAAATACAGTTTTGCAGAGTAAAGACATATACGTACGCATTGGAAACTCTTTACGAGAAGAAATAACGCATAGTACAAAATTAGCTTGTATCTCCAAAACTACACGTTGTATCTCGAAAAGAATTGTTGTGGCGTGTACGTCTTAACATGTAGCATCTAAAGAGAACCAAAAGGAGAATTTTCTTTCGTCAAAATTTTTCAGAAAATCACGTTTTAAGGAAATCCCGCATCGTGCGAAATTATCTTGTTTTTCCTAAACAACACGTTGTAAGTCGAAAAGCTTTCATGTTGTGTGTATGTCTAAGTGTGTAGCCTCAAAAGAGAAGGCACAGGACAGTTTTCTCTCGAAAGGATATGTAAGAATACCACTTCATAAGGAAATACAGTTTTGCAGAGTAAAGACATATACGTACGCATTGGAAACTCTTTACGAGGAGAAATAACGCATAGTACAAAATTAGCTTGTATCTCCAAAACTACACGTTGTATCTCGAAAAGAATTGTTGTGGCGTGTACGTCTTAACATGTAGCATCTAAAGAGAACCAAAAGGAGAATTTTCTTTCGTCAAAATTTTTCAGAAAATCACGTTTTAAGGAAATCCCGCATCGTGCGAAATTATCTTGTTTTTCCTAAACAACACGTTGTAAGTCGAAAAGCTTTCATGTTGCGTGTATGTCTAAGTGTGTAGCCTCAAAAGAGAAGGCACAGGACAGTTTTCTCTCGAAAGGATATGTAAGAATACCACTTCATAAGGAAATACAGTTTTGCAGAGTAAAGACATATACGTACGCATTGGAAACTCTTTACGAGGAGAAATAACGCATAGTACAAAATTAGCTTGTATCTCCAAAACTACACGTTGTATCTCGAAAAGAATTGTTGTGGCGTGTACGTCTTAACATGTAGCATCTAAAGAGAACCAAAAGGAGAATTTTCTTTCGTCAAAATTTTTCAGAAAATCACGTTTTAAGGAAATCCCGCATCGTGCGAAATTATCTTGTTTTTCCTAAACAACACGTTGTAAGTCGAAAAGCTTTCATGTTGCGTGTATGTCTAAGTGTGTAGCCTCAAAAGAGAAGGCACAGGACAGTTTTCTCTCGAAAGGATATGTAAGAATACCACTTCATAAGGAAATACAGTTTTGCAGAGTAAAGACATATACGTACGCATTGGAAACTCTTTACGAGGAGAAATAACGCATAGTACAAAATTAGCTTGTATCTCCAAAACTACACGTTGTATCTCGAAAAGAATTGTTGTGGCGTGTACGTCTTAACATGTAGCATCTAAAGAGAACCAAAAGGAGAATTTTCTTTCGTCAAAATTTTTCAGAAAATCACGTTTTAAGGAAATCCCGCATCGTGCGAAATTATCTTGTTTTTCCTAAACAACACGTTGTAAGTCGAAAAGCTTTCATGTTGCGTGTATGTCTAAGTGTGTAGCATCAAAAGAGAAGGCACAGGACAGTTTTCTCTCGAAAGGATATGTAAGAATACCACTTCATAAGGAAATACAGTTTTGCAGAGTAAAGACACATACGTACGCATTGGAAACTCTTTACGAGGAGAAATAACGCATAGTACAAAATTAGCTTGTATCTCCAAAACTACACGTTGTATCTCGAAAAGAATTGTTTGTGGCGTGTACGTCTTAACATGTAGCATCTAAAGAGAACCAAAAGGAGAATTTTCTTTCGTCAAAATTTTTCAGAAAATCACGTTTTAAGGAAATCCCGCATCGTGCGAAATTATCTTGTTTTTCCTAAACAACACGTTGTAAGTCGAAAAGCTTTCATGTTGCGTGTATGTCTAAGTGTGTAGCCTCAAAAGAGAAGGCACAGGACAGTTTTTCTCTCGAAAGGATATGTAAGAATACCACTTCATAAGGAAATACAGTTTTGCAGAGTAAAGACATATACGTACGCATTGGAAACTCTTTACGAGAAGAAATAACGCATAGTACAAAATTAGCTTGTATCTCCAAAACTACACGTTGTATCTCGAAAAGAATTGTTGTGGCGTGTACGTCTTAACATGTAGCATCTAAAGAGAACCAAAAGGAGAATTTTCTTTCGTCAAAATTTTTCAGAAAATCACGTTTTAAGGAAATCCCGCATCGTGCGAAATTATCTTGTTTTTCCTAAACAACACGTTGTAAGTCGAAAAGCTTTCATGTTGTGTGTATGTCTAAGTGTGTAGCCTCAAAAGAGAAGGCACAGGACAGTTTTCTCTCGAAAGGATATGTAAGAATACCACTTCATAAGGAAATACAGTTTTGCAGAGTAAAGACATATACGTACGCATTGGGAAACTCTTTACGAGGAGAAATAACGCATAGTACAAAATTAGCTTGTATCTCCAAAACTACACGTTGTATCTCGAAAAGAATTGTTGTGGCGTGTACGTCTTAACATGTAGCATCTAAAGAGAACCAAAAGGAGAATTTTCTTTCGTCAAAATTTTTTCAGAAAATCACGTTTTAAGGAAATCCCGCATCGTGCGAAATTATCTTGTTTTTCCTAAACAACACGTTGTAAGTCGAAAAGCTTTCATGTTGCGTGTATGTCTAAGTGTGTAGCCTCAAAAGAGAAGGCACAGGACAGTTTTCTCTCGAAAGGATATGTAAGAATACCACTTCATAAGGAAATACAGTTTTGCAGAGTAAAGACATATACGTACGCATTGGAAACTCTTTACGAGGAGAAATAACGCATAGTACAAAATTAGCTTGTATCTCCAAAACTACACGTTGTATCTCGAAAAGAATTGTTGTGGCGTGTACGTCTTAACATGTAGCATCTAAAGAGAACCAAAAGGAGAATTTTCTTTCGTCAAAATTTTCAGAAAATCACGTTTTAAGGAAATCCCGCATCGTGAGAAATTATCTTGTTTTTCCTAAACAACACGTTGTAAGTCGAAAAGCTTTCATGTTGCGTGTATGTCTAAGTGTGTAGCCTCAAAAGAGAAGGCACAGGACAGTTTTCTCTCGAAAGGATATGTAAGAATACCACTTCATAAGGAAATACAGTTTTGCAGAGTAAAGACATATACGTACGCATTGGAAAACTCTTTACGAGAAGAAATAACGCATAGTACAAAATTAGCTTGTATCTCCAAAACTACACGTTGTATCTCGAAAAGAATTGTTGTGGCGTGTACGTCTTAACATGTAGCATCTAAAGAGAACCAAAAGGAGAATTTTCTTTCGTCAAAATTTTTCAGAAAATCACGTTTTAAGGAAATCCCGCATCGTGCGAAATTATCTTGTTTTTCCTAAACAACACGTTGTAAGTCGAAAAGCTTTCATGTTGCGTGTATGTCTAAGTGTGTAGCCTCAAAAGAGAAGGCACAGGACAGTTTTCTCTCGAAAGGATATGTAAGAATACCACTTCATAAGGAAATACAGTTTTGCAGAGTAAAGACATATACGTATGCATTGGAAACTCTTTACGAGGAGAAATAACGCATAGTACAAAATTAGCTTGTATCTCCAAAACTACACGTTGTATCTCGAAAAGAATTGTTGTGGCGTGTACGTCTTAACATGTAGCATCTAAAGAGAACCAAAAGGAGAATTTTCTTTCGTCAAAATTTTTCAGAAAATCACGTTTTAAGGAAATCCCGCATCGTGCGAAATTATCTTGTTTTTCCTAAACAACACGTTGTAAGTCGAAAAGCTTTCATGTTGCGTGTATGTCTAAGTGTGTAGCCTCAAAAGAGAAGGCACAGGACAGTTTTCTCTCAAAAGGATATGTAAGAATACCACTTCATAAGGAAATACAGTTTTGCAGAGTAAAGACATATACGTACGCATTGGAAACTCTTTACGAGAAGAAATAACGCATAGTACAAAATTAGCTTGTATCTCCAAAACTACACGTTGTATCTCGAAAAGAATTGTTGTGGCGGTGTACGTCTTAACATGTAGCATCTAAAGAGAACCAAAAGGAGAATTTTCTTTCGTCAAAATTTTTCAGAAAATCACGTTTTAAGGAAATCCCGCATCGTGCGAAATTATCTTGTTTTTCCTAAACAACACGTTGTAAGTCGAAAAGCTTTCATGTTGCGTGTATGTCTAAGTGTGTAGCCTCAAAAGAGAAGGCACAGGACAGTTTTCTCTCGAAAGGATATGTAAGAATACCACTTCATAAGGAAATACAGTTTTGCAGAGTAAAGACATATACGTACGCATTGGAAACTCTTTACGAGAAGAAATAACGCATAGTACAAAATTAGCTTGTATCTCCAAAACTACACGTTGTATCTCGAAAAGAATTGTTGTGGCGTGTACGTCTTAACATGTAGCATCTAAAGAGAACCAAAAGGAGAATTTTCTTTCGTCAAAATTTTTCAGAAAATCACGTTTTAAGGAAATCCCGCATCGTGCGAAATTATCTTGTTTTCCTAAACAACACGTTGTAAGTCGAAAAGCTCTCATGTTGCGTGTATGTCTAAGTGTGTAGCCTCAAAAGAGAAGGCACAGGACAGTTTTCTCTCGAAAGGATATGTAAGAATACCACTTCATAAGGAAATACAGTTTTGCAGAGTAAAGACATACGTACGTACGCATTGGAAACTCTTTACGAGAGAGAAATAACGCATAGTACAAAATTAGCTTGTATCTCCAAAACTACACGTTGTATCTCGAAAAGAATTGTTGTGGCGTGTACGTCTTAACATGTAGCATCTAAAGAGAACCAAAAGGAGAATTTTCTTTCGTCAAAATTTTTCAGAAAATCACGTTTTAAGGAAATCCCGCATCGTGCGAAATTATCTTGTTTTTCCTAAACAACACGTTGTAAGTCGAAAAGCTTTCATGTTGCGTGTATGTCTAAGTGTGATAGCATCAAAAGAGAAGGCACAGGGACAGTTTTCTCTCGAAAGGATATGTAAGAATACCACTTCATAAGGAAATACAGTTTTGCAGAGTAAAGACATATACGTACGCATTGGAAACTCTTACGAGGAGAAATAACGCATAGTACAAAATTAGCTTGTATCTCCAAAACTACACGTTGGTATCCTCGAAAAGAATTGTTGTGGCGTGTACGTCTTAACATGTAGCATCTAAAGAGAACCAAAAGGAGAATTTCTTTCGTCAAAATTTTTCAGAAAATCACGTTTTAAGGAAATCCCGCATCGTGCGAAATTATCTTGTTTTTCCTAAACAACACGTTGTAAGTCGAAAACCTTTCATGTTGCGTGTATGTCTAAGTGTGTAGCCTCAAAAGAGAAGGCACAGGACAGTTTTCTCTCGAAAGGATATGTAAGAATACCACTTCATAAGGAAATACAGTTTTGCAGAGTAAAGACATATACGTACGCATTGGAAACTCTTTACGAGAAGAAATAACGCATAGTACAAAATTAGCTTGTATCTCCAAAACTACACGTTGTATCTCGAAAAGAATTGTTGTGGCGTGTAATGTCTTAACATGTAGCATCTAAAGAGAACCAAAAGGAGAATTTTCTTTCGTCAAAATTTTTCAGAAAATCACGTTTTAAGGAAATCCCGCATCGTGCGAAATTATCTTGTTTTTCCTAAACAACACGTTGTAAGTCGAAAAGCTCTCATGTTGCGTGTATGTCTAAGTGTGTAGCCTCAAAAGAGAAGGCACAGGACAGTTTTCTCTCGAAAGGATATGTAAGAATACCACTTCATAAGGAAATACAGTTTTGCAGAGTAAAGACATATACGTACGCATTGGAAACTCTTTACGAGAAGAAATAACGCATAGTACAAAATTAGCTTGTATCTCCAAAACTACACGTTGTATCTCGAAAAGAATTGTTGTGGCGTGTACGTCTTAACATGTAGCATCTAAAGAGAACCAAAAGGAGAATTTTCTTTCGTCAAAATTTTCAGAAATCACGTTTTAAGGAAATCCCGCATCGTGCGAAATTATCTTGTTTTTCCTAACAACACGTTGTAAGTCGAAAAGCTTTCATGTTGCGTGTATGTCTAAGTGTGTAGCCTCAAAAGAGAAGGCACAGGACAGTTTTCTCTCGAAAGGATATGTAAGAATACACTTCATAAGGAAATACAGTTTTGCAGAGTAAAGACATATACGTACGTATTGGAAACTCTTTACGAGGAAGAAATAACGCATAGTACAAAATTAGCTTGTATCTCCAAAACTACACGTTGTATCTCGAAAAGAATTGTTTGTGGCGGTGTACGTCTTAACATGTAGCATCTAAAGAGAACCAAAGGAGAATTTTCTTTCGTCAAAATTTTCAGAAAATCACGTTTTAAGGAAATCCCGCATCGTGCGAAATTATCTTGTTTTTCCTAAACAACACGTTGTAAGTCGAAAAGCTTTCATGTTGCGTGTATGTCTAAGTGTGTAGCCTCAAAGAGAAGGCACAGGACAGTTTTCTCTCGAAAGGATATGTAAGAATACCACTTCATAAGGAAATACAGTTTTGCAGAGTAAAGACACATACGTACGCATTGGAAACTCTTTACGAGGAGAAATAACGCATAGTACAAAATTAGCTTGTATCTCCAAAACTACACGTTGTATCTCGAAAAGAATTGTTGTGGCGTGTACGTCTTAACAGTGTAGCATCTAAAGAGAACCAAAAGGAGAATTTTCTTTCGTCAAAATTTTTCAGAAAATCACGTTTTAAGGAAATCCGCATCGTGCGAAATTATCTTGTTTTTCTAAACAACACGTTGTAAGTCAAAAAGCTTCATGTTGCGTGTAGTTGTCTTAAGTGTGTAGCCTCAAAAGAGAAGGCACAGGACAGTTTTCTCTCGAAAGGATATGTAAGAATACCACTTCATAGAGAAATACAGGTTTTTGCAGAGTAAAGACATATACGTACGCATTGGAAACTCTTTACGAGAAGAAATAACGCATAGTACTAAAATTAGCTTGTATCTCCAAAACTACACGTGTATCTCGAAAAGAATTTGTTGTGGCGTGTACGTCTTTAACATGTAGCATCTAAAGAGAACCAAAAGGAGAATTTTCTTTCGTCAAAATTTTTCAGAAAATCACGTTTT
>NW_026263031.1:300000-415713 GCF_947179515.1 Apodemus sylvaticus | reverse complement strand
GTCTAAGTGTGTAGCCTCAAAAGGATATGCAAGGAGAGTTTTCTCTCGAAAGAATATGTAAGAATACCACGTTATAAGGAAATACAGTGTTGCAGAGTAACGACAAATACATACATATTGGAAACACTTTAAGAGAAGAAATAAAAAACCGTACAAAATTAGCTTGTATCTCCTAAACAACAGGTTGTAACTTGAAAATATTTGGTGTGACGTGTACAACTAAACGTGTAGCCTCAAAAAAGAACTGACAGGAGAATTTTTTTTATCGTCAAAATATGTGAGAAAACCACGTTTTAAGGAAATCCCTCATCATGCAATATTATCTTGTTTTTCCTAAACAACAAGTTGTAACTCGAAATCTTTGGTGTTGCGTGTATGTCTAAGCGTGTAGCCTCAAAAGAGAATGCAAAGGAGAGTTTTTTCTCGAAAGAATATGTAAGAATACCACGTTATAAGGAAATACAGAGTTGCAGAGTAAAGACAAATACGTACATATTGGAAACACTTTAAGAGAAGAAATAACGCATCATACAAAATTAACTTGTACTCCTAAACAACACGTTGTAACTCGAAAAGATTTGATGTGGCGTGTACGTATAAAGGTGTAGCCTCAAAAGAGAACCCACAGGAGAATTTTCTTTGGTCAAATTTGTCAGAAAACCACGTATTAAGGAAATCCTGCATCGTGGGAAATTATCTTGTTTTTCCTAAACAACACGTTGTAACTCGAAAAGATTTGGTGTTGCGTGTTTGTCTCAGTGTGTAGCCTCAAAAGAGAACACACAGGAGAGTTTTCACTAGAAAAAGTATGTAACAATACCAGGTTATAAGGAAATACAGTGTTGCAGAGTAAAGACAAATACGTACTTATTGGAAACACTTTACAAGAAGAAATAACGCATCATACAAAATTAGATTGTATCTCCTAAACAACAGGTTGTAACTTGAAAGGATTTGCTGTGGCATGTATGTCTAAACGTGTAGCCTCAAAAGAGAACCCACAGAAGAATTTTCTATCGTCAAAATTTGTGAGAAAACCACGTTTTAAGGAAATCCCTCATCGTGCAAAATTATCGTGTTTTTCTTAAACAACACGTTGTAACTCGAAAAGCTTTGGTGTTGCGTGTATGTCTAAGCATGTAGCCTCAAAAGAGAATGCAAAGGAGAGTTCTTTCTCGAAAGAATATATAAGAATACCACATTATAAGGAAATACAGTGTTGCAGAGTAAAGACAAATACATACATATTGGAAACACTTTACGAGAAGAAATAACGCATAGTACAAAATTAGCTTGTATCTCCTAAACAACACGTTGTAACTCTAAATGATTTGCTGTGGCGTGTACGTCTAAATGTGTAGCCTCAAAAGAGAACCCACAGGACAATTTTCTTTGGTCAAATTTGTCAGAAAACCACGTATTAAGGAAATCCAGCATCGTGAGAAATTATCTTGTTTTTTCCTAAACAACGCGTTGTAACTCGAAAAGCTTTGGTGTTGCGTGTATGTCTAAGCGTGTAGCCTCAAAGGAGAACACACAGGAGTGTTTTCTCTCGAAAGAATATGTAAGACTACCACGTTATAAGGAAGTACACTGTTGCAGAATAATGACAAATACTTACGTATTGGAAACCCTTAAACTTTAAGAGATGAAATAAAGCATCGTACAAAATTAGCTTGTATCTCCTAAACAACACGTTGTAACTCGAAAAGATTTGGTGTGGCGTGTACATCTAAACGTGTAGCCTCAAAAGAGAACCACAGGAGAATTTTCTTTCGTCAAAATTTGTCAGAAAACCACGTTTTAAGGAAATCCCGCATCGTGAGAAATTATCTTGTTCTTCCTAAAAAACACGTTGTAACTCGAAAAGCTTTGGTGTTGCGTGTATGTCTAAGCATGTAGCCTCAAAAGAGAACGCACAGGAGAGTTTTCTCTCGAAAGAATATGTAAGAATACCACGTTATAAGGAAATACAGTGTTGCAGAGTAAAGACAAATACGTACTTATTGGAAACACTTTTAGAGATGAAATAACGCATCGTTCAAAATTAGCTTGTATCTCCTAAACAACAGGTTGTAACTCGAAAAGAATTGATGTGGCATGTACAGCTAAACGTGTAGCCTCAAAAGAGAACCCACAGGAGAATTTTCTTTGGTCAAAATTTGTCAGAAAACCACGTATTAAGGAAACCCCGCATCGTGTTAAATTATCTTGTATTTCCTAAACAACACGTTGTAACTCGAAAAGCTTTGTTGTTGCATGTATGTCTAAGCGTGTAGCCTCAAAAGAAAACGCACAGAAGAGTTTTCTCTCGAAAGAATAGTTAAGAATACCACTTTATAAGGAAGTACAGTGTTGCTGAGTAAAGACGAAAACGTACATATTGGAAACCCTTAAACTTACGAGATGAAATAAAGCATCGTACAAAATTAGCTTGTATCTCCTAAACAACACGTTTTTACTGGAAAAGATTTGGTGTGGCTTGTACGTCTAAACGTGTAGCCCCAAAAGAGAACCCACAGGACTATTTTCTTTCGTCAAAATTTGTCAGCAAACCACGTTTTAAGGAAATCCCGCATCGTGAGAAATTATCTTGTTCTTCCAAAACAACAAGTTGTAACTCGAAAAGCTTTGGTGTTGCTTGTATGTCTAAGCGTGTAGCCTCAAAAGAGAACGCACAGGAAAGTTTTCTCTCGAAAGAATATGCAAGAATACCATGTTATAAGGAAAACAGTGTTGCAGAGTAAAGGCAAATACGTACGTATTTGAAACACTTAAACTTTACGAGAGAAATAACACATCTTAAAAAATTAGCTTGTATCTCCTAAACAACACGTTGTAACTCGAAAAGATTTGGTGTGGCGTGTACGTCTAAACGTGTAGCCTCAAAAGAGAACCCTCAGGAGTATTTTCTTTCGTCAAAATTTGTCAGAAAACCACGTTTTAAGGAAATCCCGCATCGTGCTAAATTATCTTGTTTTTCCTAAACAACACATTGTAACTCGAAAAACTGTGGTGTTGCGTGTATGTCTAAGCGTGTAGCCTCAAAAGAGAACGCACAGGAGAGTTTTCTCTCGAAAGAATATGTAAGAATACCACGTTATTAGGAATTACAGAGTTGCAGAGTAAAGGCAAAAACGTATGTATTGGAAACACTTAAACTTTACGAGAAGAAATAACGCATCGTAAAAAAAAATTAGCTTGTATCTCCTAAACAGCACGGTGTAACTCAAAAGATTTGGTGTGGTGTGTACGTCTAAAGGTGTAGCCTCAAAAGAGAACCCACAGGAGAATTTTCTTTCGTCAAAATTTGTCAGAACACCACGTTTTAAGGAAATCCTGCATCGTGGGAAATTATCTTGTTCTTCCTAAACAACATGTTGTAACTCGAAAAGCTTTGCCGTTGCGTGTATGTCTAAACTTGTAGCCTCAAAAGAGAACGCACAGGAGAGTTTTCTCTCGAAAGAATATGAAAGAATACCACGTTATAAGGAAATACAGTGTTGCAGAGTAAAGACAAACACGTATGTATTGGAAACCCTTAAACTTTACGAGATGAAATAAAGCATCGTACAAAATTAGCTTGTATCTCCTAAACAACACGTTGTAACTCGAAAAGATTTGGTGTGGCATGTACGTCTAAACGTGTAGCCTCAAAAGAGAACTCACAGGACAATTTTCTTTCGTCAAAATTTTTCAGCAAACCACGTTTTAAGGAAATACCGCATCGTGAGAAATTATCTTGTTCTTCCTAAACAACACGTTTTAACTCGAAAAGCTTTGGTGTTGGGTGTATGTCTAAGCGTGTAGCCCCAAAAGAGAACGCATAGGAGAGTTTTCTCTCGAAAGAATATGTAAGAATACCACGTTATAAGGAAATACAGTGTAGCAGAGTAAAGACAAATACGTACGTACTGGAAACACTTTATGAGAGAAATAACGCATCTTGCAAAATTAGCTTGTAGGTCCTAAACAACATGTTGTAACTCGAAAAGATTTGGTGTGGCGTGTACGTCTAAACGTGTATCCTCAAAAGAGAACCCACAGGAGAGTTTTCTTTCGTCAAAATTTGTCAGAAAACCACGTTTTAAGGAAATTACGCATCGTGCGAAATTATCTTGTTTTTCCTAAACAACACGTTGTAACTCGAAAAGCTTTGGTGTTGCGTGTATGTCTAAGTGTGTAGCCTCTAAAGTGAATGCAAGGAGAGTTTTCTTTCGAAAGAATATGTAAGAATACCACGTTATAAGGAAATACAGTGTTGCAGAGTAAAGACAAATACGTACATATTGTAAACACTTTAAGAGAAGAAATAAAAATTCGTACAAAATTAGCTTGTATCTCATAAACAACACGTTGTAACTCGAAAGTATTTGGTGTGACGTGTACTTCTAAACATGTAGCCTCAAAAGAGAACCGACAGGAGAATTTTTTATCGTCAAAATATGTAAGAAAACCACGTTTTAAGGAAATCCCTCAGCGTGAAAAATTATCTTGTTTTTCCTAAACAACAAGTTGTAACTCGAAAAGCTTTGGTGTTGCGTGTATGTCTAAGCGTGTAGCCTCAAAAGAGAATGCAAAGGAGAGTTTTTTCTCGAAAGAATATGTAAGAATACCACGTTATAAGGAAATACAGTGTTGCAGAGTAAAGACAAATACGTACATATTGGAAACACTTTACGAGAAGAAATAATGCATCATACAAAATTAGCTTGTATCTCCTAAACAACACGTTGTAACTCGAAAAGATTTGATGTGGTGTGTACGTCTAAACGTGTAGCCTCAAAAGAGAACCCACAGGCGAATTTTGTTTGGTCATATTTGTCAGAAAACCACGTATTAAGGAAATCCTGCATCGTGGGAAATTATCTTGTTTTTTCTAAACAACACGTTGTAACTCGAAAAGATTTGGTGTTGCGTGTTTGCCTCAGTGTGTAGCCTCAGAAGAGAACACACAGGAGAGTTTTCACTAGAAAGAATATGTAAGAATACCAGGTTATAAGGAAATACAGTGTTGCAGAGTAAAGACAAATACGTACTTATTGGAAACACTTTATGAGAAGAAATAACGCATCATACAAAATTAGTTTGTATCTCCTAAACAACAGGTTGTAACTCGAAAGGATTTGGTGGGGCATGTACGTCTAAACGTGTAGCCTCAAAAGAGAACCCACAGGAGAATTTTCTATCGTCAAAATTTGTGAGAAAACTACGTTTTAAGGAAATCCCTCATAGTGCAAAATTATCTTGTTTTTCTTAAATAACACTTTGTAACTCGAAAAGCTTTGGTGTTGCGTGTATGTCTAAGCATGTAGCCTCAAAAGAGAAGGCAAAGGAGAGTTCTTTCTCGAAAGAATATATAAGAATACCACGTTATAAGGAAATACAGTGTTGCAGAGTAAAGACAAATACGTACATATTAGAAACATTTTACAAGAAGAAATAACGCATCGTACAAAATTAGCTTGTATCTCCTAAACAACACGTTGTAACTCTAAATGATTTGGTGTGGCGTGTACATCTAAACGTGTAGCCTCAAAAGAGAACCCACAGGAGAATTTTCTTTGGTCAAATTTGTCAGAAAACCACGTATTAAGGAAAAACTACATCGTGCAAAATTATCTTGTTTTTCCTAAACAACACGTTTTAACTCGAAGAGCTTTGGTGTTGCGTGTATGTCTCAGCGTGTAGCCTCAAAAGAGAACACACAGGAGAGTTTTCTCTCGAAAGAATATGTAAGAATACCACGTTATAAGGAAATACAGTGTTGCAGAGTAAAGACAAATAGGTACGTATTGGAAACCCTTAAACTTTACGAGATGAAATAAAGCATCGTACAAAATTAGCTCGTATCTCCTAAACAACACGTTGTAACTCGAAAAGATTTGGTGTGGCGTGTACGTCTAAACGTGTAGCCTCAAGAGAGAACCCATAGGAGAATTTTCTTTCGTCAAATATTCAGAAAACCACGTTTTAAGGAAATCCCGCATCGTGCGAAATTATCTTGTTTTTCCTAAACAACACCTTGTAACTCGAAAAGGTTTGGTGTTGCATGTATGTTTAAGCGTGTAGACTCAAAAGAGAGCACACAGGAGAGTTTTCTCTCGAAAGAATGTGTAAGAATACCACGTTATAAGAAAATACAGTGTTGCAGAGTAAAGACAAATACATACTTATTGGAAACACTTTATGAGAAGAAATAACGCATCGTAAAAAATTAGCTTGTATCTCCTAAACAACACGTTGTAACTCGAAAAGATTTGGTGTGACCTGTACGTCTAAACGTGTAGCCTCAAAAGAGAACCCACAGGAGAATTTTCTTTGGTCAAAATTTGTCAGAAAACCACGTATTAAGGAAATCCCGCATCGTGCGAAATTATCTTGTTTTTCCTAAACAACGCGTTATAACTCGAAAAGCTTTGGTGTTGCGTGTATGTCTAAGCGTGTAGCCTCAAAAGAGAACACACAGGAGAGTTTTCTCTCGACTGAATATGTAAGAATACCACGTTATAAGGAAGTACACTGTTGCAGAATAATGACAAATACTTTCGTATTGGAAACCCATAAATTTTATGAGATAAATAAAGCATCGTACAAAATTAGCTTATATCTCCTAAACAACACGTTGTAACTCGAAAAGATTTGGTGTGGCGTGTACATCTAAACGTGTAGCCTCAAAGAGAACCACAGGACAAATTTCTTTCGTCAAAATTTGTCAGAAAACCACGTTTTAAGGAAATCCCGCATCGTGAGAAATTATCTTGTTCTTCCTAAAAAACACGTTGTAACTCGAAAAGCTTAGGTGTTGCGTGTATGTCTAATCATGTAGCCTCAAAAGAGAACGCACAGGAGAGTTTTCTCTCGAAAGAATATGTAAGAATACCACGTTATAAGGAAACACTGTGTTGCAGAGTAAAGACAAATATGCACTTATTGGAAACACTTTATGAGAAGAAATAATGCATCGTAAAAAAATTAGCTTGTATCTCTTAAACAACAGGTTGTAACTCGAAAAGATTTGGTGTGGCGTGTACGGCTAAACGTGTAGCCTCAAAAGAGAACCCACAGGAGAATTTTCTTTGGTCAAAATTTGTCAGAAAACCACGTATTAAGGAAACCCAGCATCGTGCGAAATTATCTTGTTTTTCCTGAACAACATGTTGTAACTCGAAAAGCTTTGGTGTTGCGTGTATGTCTAAGCATGTAGCCTCAAGAGAGAACGTACAGGAGAGTTTTCTCTCGAAAGAATAGTTACGAATACCACTTTATAAGGAAGTACAGTGTTGCTGAGTAAAGACGAAAACGTACATATTGGAAACACTTAAACTTTATGAGATGAAATAAAGCATCGTACAAAATTAGCTTGTATCTCCTAAAAAACACGTTTTTACTGGAAAAGATTTGGTGTGGCTTGTACGTCTAAACGTGTAGCCCCAAAAGAGAACCCACAGGACAATTTTATTTCGTCAAAATTTGTCAGCAAACCACGTTTTAAGGAAATCCCGCATCGTGAGATATTATCTTGTTCTTCCTAAACAACACGTTGTAACTCGAAAAGCTTTGGTGTTGCATGTATGTCTAAGCGTGTAGCCTCAAAGGAGAATGCACAGGAGAGTTTTCTCTCGAAAGAATATGCAAGAATACCACGTTATAAGGAAAACAGTGTTGCAGAGTAAAGGCAAATACGTACGTATTGGAAACACTTAAACTTTACGAGAAGAAATAACGCATCTTAAAAAATTAGCTTGTATCTCCTAAACAACACGTTGTAACTTGAAAAGATTTGGTGTGGCGTGTACGTCTAAACGTGTAGCCTCAAAAGAGAACCCTCAGGAGTATTTTCTTTCGTCAAAATTTGTCTAAGCATGTAGCCTCAAAAGAGAATGCACAGGAGAGTTTTCTCTCGAAAGAATATGTAAGAATACCACGTTATAAGGAAATACAGTGTTGCAGAGTAAAGACAAATACATACTGATTGGAAACACTTAAGCTTTATGAGAAGAAAAAACACATCGTAAAAAATTAGCTTGTATCTCCTAAACAACACGTTATAACTCTAAAAGATTTGGTGTGGCGTGTACGTCTAAACATGTGCCTCAAAAGAGAACCCACAGGAGAATTTTCCTTCGTCAAAATTTGTCAGAAAACTACGTTGTAAAGAAATCCAGCATCGTGCGAAATTATCTTGTTCTTCCTAAACAACACATTGTAACTCGAAAAGCTATGGTCCTGCGTGTAACCCTAAGGGTGTAGCCTCAAAAGAGAACGCACAGGAGAGTTTTCTCTCGAAAGAATATGTAAGAATACCACGTTATAAGGAAATACAGTGTTGCAGATTAAAGACAAATACGTACATATTTGAAACACTGTAAGAGAAGAAATAACGCATCGTACAAAATTAGCTTGTATCTCCTAAACAACACGTTGTAACTCGAAAAGATTTGGTGTGACGTGTACGTCTAAACGTGTAGCCTCAAAAGGGAACCGACAGGAGAATTTTCTTTCATCAAAATTTGTCAGAAACCACGTTTTAAGGAAATCTCGCATCGTGCGAAATTATCTTGTTTTTCCTAAACAACACGTTGTAACTCGAAATGCTTTGGTGTTGCGTGTATGAATAAGCGTGTAGCCTCAAAAGAGAACGCACAGGAGAGTTTTCTCTCGAAAGAATATGTAAGAATACCACGTTATAAGGAAATACAGTGTTGCAGGTAAAGACAAATATGTATGTATTGGAAACACTTTACGAGAAGAAATAACGCATCATACAAAATTAGCTTGTATCTCCTAAACAACAGGTTGTAACTCAAAAGGATTTGGTGTGGCGTGTACGGCTAAACATGTAGCCTCAAAAGAGAACAGAAAGGAGAATTTTCTTTCGTCAAAATATGTGAGAAAACCACGTTTTAAGGAAATCCCTCATCGAGAAAAATTATCTTCTTTTTCCTAAACAACAAGTTATAACTTGAAAAGCTTTAGTGTTGCGTGTATGTCTAAGCATGTAGCCTCAAAAGAGAATGTAAAGGAGAGTTTTTTCTCAAAAGAATATGTAAGAATACCACTTTATAAGGAAATACAGTGTTGCAGAGTAAAGACAACTACGTACATATTGGAAAGACTTTACGAGAAGAAATAATGCATCATACAAAATTAGATTGTATCTCCTAAACAACACATTGTAACTCGAAAAGATTTGGTGTGGTGTGTACGTCTAAATGTGTAGCCTCAAAAGAGAACCCACAGGAGAATTTTCTTTCCTCAAAATTTGTCAGAAAACCATGTTTTAAGGAAATCTCGCATCATGCGAAATCATCTTCTTTTTCCTAAACAACATGTTGTAACTCGAAAAGCTTTAGAGTTGCGTGTATGTGTAAGCGTGGAGCCTCAAAAGAGAAGGCACAGGAGAGTTTTCTCTTGAAAGAATATGTAAGAATACCACGTTATTAGGAAATACAATTTTGCAGAGTAAAGACAAATAAGAATATATTGGGAACACTTACGAGAAGAAATAACGCATCGAACAAAATTAGCTTGTATCTCCTAAACAACACGTGGTAACTCGTAAAGAATTGGTTTGGCGTGTATGTCTAAACGTGTAGCCTCAAAGGAGAACACAAAGGAGAATTTTCATTCGTCAAAATTTGTCAGAAAACCACGTTTTAAGGAAATACCGCATCGTGCGAAATTATCTTGTTTTTCCTAAACAACACGTGGTAACTCGAAAAGCTTTGGTGTTGCGTGTATGTCTAAGCGTGTAGCCTCAAAAGAGAATGCAAAGGAGAGGTTTTTCTCGAAAGAATATGCAAGAATACTACGTTATAAGGAAATACAGTGTTGCAGAGTAAAGACAAATACGTACATATTGGAAACACTTTACGAGAAGAAATTAAGCATCATACAATATTAGCTTGTATCTCCTAAAAAACAAGTGGAAACTCGAAAACATTTGGTTTGGCGTGTACGTCTAAAAGTTTAGCCTCAAAAGAGAACCCACTGGAGAATTTTCTTTCGTCAAAATTTGTCAGAAAACCACGTTTTAAAGAAATCCCGCATCCTGCGAAATTAACTTGTTTTTCCTAAACAACACGTTATAACTCGAAAAGCTTTGGTGTTTCGTGTATGTCTCAGTGTGTTGCCTCAAAAGAGAACACACAGGAGAGTTTTCACTCGAAAGAATATGTAAGAATACCAGGTTATAAGGAAATACAGTGTTGCAAAGTAAAGACAAAGACGTACCTATTGGAAACACTTTACGAGAAGAAATAACGCATCATACAAAATTAGCTTGTATCTCCTAAACAACACGTTGTAACTCGAAAAGATTTGGTGTGGCGTGTACGTCTAAACGTGTAGCCTCAAATAGAGAACCCACAGGAGAATATTCTTTGGTCAAATTTGTCAGAAAACCACGTATTAAGGAAATTCCGCATCGTGCGAAATTATCTTGTTTTTCCTAAACAACACGTTGTAACTCGAAAAGCTTTGGTGTTTCGTGTATGTCTCCGCGTGTAGCCTCAAAAGAGAACACACAGGAGAGTTTTCTCTCAACAGAATATGTAAGAATACCACGTTATAAGGAAATACAGTGTTGCAGAGTAAAGACAAATACGTACATATTGGAAACCCTTAAATGTTACGAGATGAAATAAAGCATCGGACAAAATGAGCTCGTATCTCCTAAACAACACGTTGTAACTCGAAAAGATTTGGTGTGGCGTGTATGTCTAAACGTGTAGCCTCAAAAGAGAACCCATAGGAGAATTTTCTTTCGTCAAAATTTTCAGAAAACCACGTTTTAAGGAAATCCCGCATCGTGCGAAATTATCGTGTTTTTCTTAAACAACACGTTGTAACTCGAAAAGTTTTTGTGTTGCGTGTATGTCTCAGCGTGTAGCCTCAAAAGAGAACACACAGGAGAGTTTTCTCTCGAAAGAATATGTAAGAATACCACGTTATAAGGAAATACAGTGTAGCAGAGTAAAGACAAATAGGTACGTATTGGAAATCCTTAAACTTTACAAGATGAAATAAAGCATCTTACAAAATTAGCTCGTATCTCCTAAACAACACGTTTTAACTCGAAAAGATTTGGTGTGGCGTGTACGTCTAAACCTGTAGCCTCAAAGGAGAACCCATAGGAGAATTTCCTTTCGTCAAAATTTGTCAGAAACCACGTTATAAGGTAATCCTGCATCGTGGGAAATTATCTTGTTTTTCCTAAACAACACGTGGTAACTCGAAAATCTTTCGTGTTGCGTGTATGTCTAAGCGTGTAGCCTCAAAGAGAACACACAGGAGAGGTTTCTCTCGAAAGAATATGTAAGAATACCACGTTATAAGGAAGTACAGTGTTGCAGAATAAAGACAAATACGTACGTATTGGAAACACTTTATGAGAAGAAATAACGCATCATACAAAAGTAGCTTGTATCTCCTAAAAAACACGTTGTAACTCGAAAAGATTTGGTGTGGCGTGTACGTCTAAACGTGTAGCCTAAAAAAGAGAACCCACAGGAGAATTTTCTTTGGTCAAATTTGTCAGAAAACCACGTATTAAGGAAATCCTGCATGGTGCGAAATTATCTTGTTTTTCCTAAACAACACGTTGTAACTCGAAAAGCTTTGGTGTTGCGTGTATGTCTCAGCGTGTAGCCTCAAAAGATAACACACAGGAGAGTTTTCTCTCAAAAGAATATGTAAGAATACCACGTTATAAGGAAATACAGTGTTGCAGAGTAAAGACAAATATGTACGTATTGGAAACCCTTAAACTTTATGGGATGAAATAAAGCATCGTACAAAATGAGCTCGTATCTCCTAAACAACATGTTGTAACTCGAAAAGATTTGGTGTGGCATGTACGTCTAAACGTGTAGCCTCAAAAGGGAACCCACAGGAGAATTTTCTTTCATCAAAATTTGTCAGAAACCACCTTTTAAGGAAATATCGTATCGTGCGAAATTATCTTGTTTTTCCTAAACAACACGTTTTAACTTGAAAAGCTTTGGTGTTGCGTGTATGTCTAAGCGTGTAGCCTCAAAAGAGAACACACAGGAGAGTTTTCTCTCGAAAGAATACGTAAGAATACCACTTTAAAGGAAGTACAGTGTTGCTGAGTAAAGACAAAAACGTACATATTGGAAACCCTTAAACTTTACGAGTTGAAATAAAGCATCGTACAAAATTAGCTTGTGACTCATAAACAACACGTTGTTACTCGAGAGGATTTAGTGTGGCCTGTACGTCTAAACGAGTAGCCTCAAAAGAGAACCCACAGGACAATTTTCTTTCGTCAAAATTTGTCAGAAAACCACGTTATAAGAAAATCCCGCATCGTGAGAAATTATCTTGTTCTTCCTAAACAACACGTTTTAACTCAAAAAGCTTAGGTGTTGCGTGTATATCTAAGCGTATAGCCTCAAAGGAGAATGCACAGGAGAGTTTTCTCTCGAAAGAATATGTAAGAATATCACGTTATACAGAAATACAGGGTTGCAAAGTAAAGACAAATACATATGTATTGGAAACACTTTATGAGAGAAATAACGCATCATACAAAAATAGTTTGTATGTCCTAAACAACACGTTGTAACTTGAAAACATTTGGTGTTCCATGTATGTCTAAACGCGTAGCCTCAAAAGAGAACCCCCAGTAGAATTTTCTTTCGTCAAAATTTTTCAGAAAACCACGTTTTAAGGACATCCTGCATCGTGCGAAATTATCTTGTTTTACATAAAGAACACATTGTAACTCGAAAAGCTTTGGTGTTGCATGTATGTCTAAGCGTGTAGCCTCAAAAGAGAATGCACAGGAGAGGTTTCTCTTGAAAGAATATGTAAGAATACCACGTTATAAGGAAATACAGTGCTGCAGAGTAAAGACAAATACATAAGTAAGGGAAACACTTTACGAGAAGAAATAATGCATGGTAAAAAATTAGCTTGTATCTCCTAAACAACACGATATAACTCAAAAAGATTTGGTGTGGCGTGTATGTCTAAACGTTTAGCCTCAAAGGAGAACCCACAGGAGAATTTTCTTTCGTCAAAATTTGTCAGAAAACCACGTTTTAAGGAAATCCCGCATCGTGCTAAATTATCTTGTTTTTCCTAAACAACACGTTGTAACTCGAAAAGCTTTGGTGTTGCGTGTATGTCTAAGCGTGTAGCCTCAAAAGAGAATGCAAAGGAGAGTTTTCTCTCGAAAGAATATGTAAGGATACCACATTATAAGGAAATACAGTGTTGCAGAGTAAAGACTAATACATATGTATTGGAAACACTTTATGAGAGAAATAACGCATCTTGCAAAATTAGCTTGTATGTCCTAAACAACACGTTGTAACTCGAAAAGATTTGGTGTGGCATGTACGTCTAAACGTGTAGCCTCAAAAGAGTACCCACAGGAGAGTTTTATTTCTTCAAAATTTGTCAGAAAAACACGTTTTAAGGAAATCCCGCATCGTGCGAAATTATGTTGTTTTTCCTAAATAACACGTTGTAACTCGAAAAGCTTTGGTGTTGCGTGTATATCTAAGCACGTAGCCTCAAAGGAGAATGCACAGGAGAGTTTTCTCTCGAAAGAATATGCAAGAATACCACGTTATAAGGAAATACAGTGTTGCAGAGTAAAGGCAAATATGTACGTAATGGAAACACTTAAACTTTATGAGAAGAAATAACGCTTCGTAAAAAAATTAGCTTGTATCTCCTAAACAACACGTTGTAACTCGAAAAGATTTGATGTGGTGTGTACGTCTAAATGTGTAGCCTCAAAAGAGAACCCACAGGAGTATTTTCTTTCGTCAAAATTTGTCAGAAAACCACGTTTTAAGGAAATCCCGCATCGTGCTAAATTATCTTGTTTTTCCTAAACAACACATTGTAACTCGAAAAGCTTTGGTGTTGCGTGTATGTCAAAGCATGTAGCCTCAAAAGAGAACGCACAGGAGAGTTTTCTCTCGAAAGAATATGTAAGAATACCACATTATAAGGAAATACAGTGTTGCAGAGTAAAGACAAATACGTACTTATTGGAAACACTTAAACTTTACGAGAAGAAATAAGGCATCGTACAAAATTAGTATGTATCTCCTAAACATCACGTTATAACTCGAAAAGATTTGGTGTGGTGTGTACGTCTAAACGTGTAGCCTCAAACGAGAACCCACAGGAGAATTTTCGTTCATCAAAATTTGTCAGAAAACCACGTTTTAAGGAAATCCTGCATCGTGCGAAATTATCTTGTTTTTCCTAAGCAACACGTTGTAACGCGAAAACCTTTGGTGTTGCGTGTATGTCTAAGCGTGTAGCCTCAAAAGAGAATGCAAAGGAGAGTTTTTTTCTCGAAAGAATATATAAGAATACCACGTTATTAGGAAATACAGTGTTGCAGAGAAAAGACTAATACATATGTATTGGAAACACTTTATGAGAGAAATAACGCATCTTGCAAAATTAGCTTGTATGTCCTAAACAACACGTTTTAACTCGAAAAGATTTGGTGTGGCATGTACGTCTAAACGTGTAGCCTCAAAAGAGTACCCACAGGAGAGTTTTATTTCTTCAAAATTTGTCAGAAAACCACGTTTTAAGGAAATCCCGCATCGTGCGAAATTATGTTGTTTTTCCTAAATAACACGTTGTAACTCGAAAAGCTTTGGTGTTGCATGTATATCTAAGCACGTAGCCTCAAAGGAGAATGCACAGGAGAGTTTTCTCTCGAAAGAATATGCAAGAATACCACGTTATAAGGAAATACAGTGTTGCAGAGTAAAGGCAAATATGTACGTAATGGAAACACTTAAACTTTATGAGAAGAAATAACGCTTCGTAAAAAAATTAGCTTGTATCTCCTAAACAACACGTTGTAACTCGAAAAGATTTGATGTGGTGTGTACGTCTAAATGTGTAGCCTCAAAAGAGAACCCACAGGAGTATTTTCTTTCGTCAAAATTTGTCAGAAAACCACGTTTTAAGGAAATCCCGCATCGTGCTAAATGATCTTGTTTTTCCTAAACAACACATTGTAACTCGAAAAGCTTTGGTGTTGCGTGTATGTCAAAGCATGTAGCCTCAAAAGAGAACGCACAGGAGAGTTTTCTCTCGAAAGAATATGTAAGAATACCACGTTATAAGGAAATACAGTGTTGCAGAGTAAAGACAAATACGTACTTATTGGAAACACTTAAACTTTACGAGAAGAAATAAGGCATCGTACAAAATTAGTATGTATCTCCTAAACATCACGTTATAACTCGAAAAGATTTGGTGTGGTGTGTACGTCTAAACGTGTAGCCTCAAACGAGAACCCACAGGAGAATTTTCGTTCATCAAAATTTGTCAGAAAACCACGTTTTAAGGAAATCCTGCATCGTGCGAAATTATCTTGTTTTTCCTAAGCAACACGTTGTAACGCGAAAACCTTTGGTGTTGCGTGTATGTCTAAGCGTGTAGCCTCAAAAGAGAATGCAAAGGAGAGTTTTTTTCTCGAAAGAATATATAAGAATACCACGTTATTAGGAAATACAGTGTTGCAGAGTAAAGACAAATATTTACGTATTGGAAAATCTTTACGAGAAGAAATAACGCATCTTACAAAATTAGCTTGTATCTCCTAAACAACACGTTGTAACTTAAAAAGATTTGGTGTGGCGTGTACGTCTAATCGTGTAGCCTCAAAAGAGAAACCATAGGAGAATTTTCTTTGGTCAAAATTTGTCAGAAAACCACGTATGAAGGAAATACCGCATCATGCGAAATTATCTTGTTTTTCCTAAACAAAACTTTTTAACTCGAAAAGCTTTGGTGTTGCGTGTATGTCTAAGCGTGTAGCCCCAAAAGAGAACGCACAGGAGAGTTTTCTCTCGAAAGAATATGTAAGAATACCACGTTGTAAGGAAATACAGTGTTGCAGAGTAAAGGAAAATCCATATGTATTGGAAACGCAACATCAAAGCTTTTCGAGTTACAACGTGTTGTTTAGGAAAAACAAGATAATTTCGCATGATGAGTGATTTCCTTAAAACATGGTTTTCTCAGAAATATTAACGAAAAAAAATTCTCCTGTGGGTTATCTTTTGAGGCTACACGTTTAGACGTGCACGCCACACCAAATCTTTTCGAGTTACAAACTGTTGTTTAGGAGATACAAGCTAATTTTTTACGATGCTTTATTTCTTCTTGTAAGGTGTTTCCAATAGGTACGTATTTGCCTTTAGTCTGCAACACTGTATTTCGTTATAACGTGGTATTCTTACATATTCTTTGAGAGAAAACTCTCCTGTGCGTCCTCTTTTGAGGCTACACGCTTAGACATACACGCAATACCAAAGATTTTCGCGTTACAACGTGTTGTTTAGGAAAAACAAGATAATTTCGCACGAAGAGGGATTTCCTTAATACGTGATTTTCTGACAAATTTTGACCAAAGAAAATTCTCCTATGGGATCTCATTTGAGACTACACGTTTAGACGTACAGGCCACACCAAATCTTTTTAAGTTACAACGTGTTGTTTAGGAGATACAAGCTAATTTTTTTACGATGCATTATTTCTTCTCGTAAAGTTTAAGTTTTTCCAATAAGTATGTATTTGCCTCTACTCTGCAACACTGTATTTCCTTATAACGTGGTATTCTTACATATTATTTCGAGAGAAAACTCTCCTGTGCGTTCTCGGATTTCCTTAAACCGTTGTGTTCTGACAAATTTTGAAGAAAGAAAATTCTCCTGTGGCTTCTCTTATGATGCTACACGTTTAGACGTGCACGCCACACCAAATCCTTTCGAGTTACCACGTGTTGTTTAGGAGATACAGGCTAATTTTGTACGATGTGTTATTTCTTCTCATAAATTGTTTCCAATACGTACGTATTTGTCTTTCTCTGCAACACTGTATTTCCTTATAACGTGGTATTCTTACATATTCTTTCGAGGGAAAACTCTCCTGAGCGTTCTCTTTTGAGGCTACATGTTTAGACATACAAGCAACACCAAAGCTTTTCGAGTTACAACGTGTTGTTTAGGAAAAACTAGATAATTTCGCACGATGCGAGATTTCCATAAACGTGGTTTTCTGAAATATTTGACAATAGAAAGTTCTCCTGTGGGTTCTCTTTTGAGGCTACATGTTTAGACGTACACGCCACACCAAATCTGTTCGAGTTACAACGTGTTGTTTAGGAGATACAAGCTAATATTTTACAATGTGTTAATTCTTCTCATAAAGTGTTTCCAATACGTACGTATTTGTCTTTACTCTGCAACATTGTATTTCCTTATAACGTGGTATTCTTACATATTCTTTCGATAGAAAACTGTCCTGTGCATTCCCTTTTGTGGCTACACACGTAGACATACAGGCAACACCAAAGCTATTCAAGTTACAACATGTAGTTTAGGAAAAAGAAGATGATTTCGCAGGACGCGGGATTTCCTTAAAACGTGGTTTTCTGAAAAATTTTGACGAAAGAAAATTCTCCTGTGGGTTCTCTTTTGTGGCTACACATTTAGACGTACACGCCACACCAAAACCTTTCGAGTTACAATGTGCTTTTTAGGAAATACAAGCTAATTTTGTACGATGCATTATTTCTTCTCTTAAAGTGTTTCAAATACGTATGTATCTATCTTTAATCTGCAACACTGTATTTCCTTATAACGTGGTATTCTTACATATTCGTTCGAGAGAAAACTCTCCTGTGCGTTCTCTTTTAAGGCTACACGCTTAGACATACACGCAGCACCAAAGCTTTTCGAGTTATAACGTGTTGTTTAGGAAAAACAAGATAATTTCGCACGATGCGGGATTTCCTTAAAACGTGTTTTTCTGACAAATTTTGACGAAAGAAAATTCTCCTGTGGGTTCTCTTTTGAGGCTACACGTTTAGACTTACATGCCACACCAAATCTTTTCGAGTTACAACATGTTGTTTAGGAGATACAAGCTAATTTTGTAAGATGCATTATTTCTTCTCCTAAAGTGTTTCCAATACATACGTATTTGTCTTTACTCTGCAACACTGTATTTCCTTATAACGTGGTATTCTTATATATTCTTTCGAGAGAAAACTCTCCTGTGCGTTCTCTTTTGAGGCCACACGTTTAGACATACACGCAACACCAAAGCTTTTGGAGTTACAACGTGTTGTTTAGGAAAAACAAGATAATTTCGCACAATGCCGGATTTCCTTAAAACGTGGTTTTCTGACAAATTTGACGAAAGAAAATTCTCCTGTGGGTTCTCTGTTGAGGCTACACGTTTCAACTTATACGCCACACCAAATCCTTCGAGTTACAACGTGTTGTTTAGGAAATACAAGCTAATTTTGTACGATGTATTATTCCTTCTCGTAAAGTGTTTCCAATAAGTAAGTATCTGTCTTTACTCTGCAATACTGTATTTCCTTATAACGTGGTATTCTTACATATTCTTTCGAGAGAATACTCTACTGTGCATTCTCTTTTGAGGCTACACGCTTAGACATACACGCAACACCAAAGCTTTTCGAGTTACAACGTGTTGTTTAGGAAAACAAGATGATTTCGCATGATCCAGGACGTCCTTAAAACGTGGTTTTCTGAAAAAATTTTGACGAGAGAAAATTCTCCAGTGGGTTCTCTTTTGAGGCTACACGTTTAGATGTAAACACCACAGCAAATCTTTTCGAGTTACAACGTGTTGTTTAGGAGATACAAGCTAATTTTGTACCATGTGTTATTTCTTCTCGTTAAGTGTTTCCAATATGTAAGAATTTGTCTTTACTCTGCAACACCGTATTTCCTTATAACGTGGTATTCTTACATATTCTTTCGGGAGAAAACTCTCCTGTGCGTTCTCTTTTGAGGCTACATGCTTAGACATACACGTAACACCAAACCTTTTCGAGTTACAACGTGTTGTTTACGAAAAACAAGATAATTTCGCACAATGCGGGATTTCCTAAAAACGTGATTTCTGAAAAATTTTGACGAAAGAAAATTCTCCTGTGGGTTCTCTTTTGAGGCTACGCATTTAGATGTAAACAGCACACCAAACAGTTTCAAGTTACAACGTGTTGTTTAGGAGATACAATCTAACTTTGAACGATGCGTTATTTCATCTCTAAAAGTGTTTCCAATAAGTACCTATTTGTCTTTAGTCTGCAACACTGTATTTCCTTCGAACGTGGTATTCTTACATCTTATTTCAAGAGAAAACACTCCTGTGCATTCGCTTTTGAGGATACAGGCTTAGACATACACGCAACAGCAAAGCTTTTCATGTTACAACGTGTTGTTTAGGAAAAACAAGATAATTTCGCACGATGCGGGATTACCATAAAACGTGGTTTTCTGACATATTTTGACGAAAGAAAATTCTCCTGTGGGTTCTCTTTTGAGGCTACACATTTAGACGTACATGCCACACCAACTCTTTTCGAGTTACAACGTGTTGTTTAGGAGATACAAGCTAATTTTGTATGATGCGTTATTTCTTCTCATAAAGTGTTTCCAATACGTACGTATTTGTCTTTATTCTGCAACACTGTATTTCCTTATAACGTGGTATTCTTACATATTCTTTTGAGAGAAAACTCTCCTGTGCATTCTCTTTTGAGGCTACACGCTTAGATATACAAGTAACACCAAAGCTTTTCGAGTTACAACATGTTGTTTAGGAAAAACAAGATAATTTCGCACAATGCGGGATTTCCTAAAAACGTGATTTCTGAAAAATTTTGAAAGAAGAAAAATCTCCTCTGGGTTCTCTTTTGAGGCTACAGGTTTAGTCGTACACCCCACACCAAATCGTTTCGAGTGACAACGTGTTGTTAAGGAGATACAAGCTAATTTTGAACGATGCGTTATTTCATCTCTAAAAGTGTTTCCAGTACGTACGTATTTGTCTTTAGTCTACAACACTGTATTTCCTTACAACGTGGTAGTCTTACATTTTGAGAGAAAATTCTCCTGTGGGTTCTCTTTTGAGGCTACACGAGTTACAACGTGTTGTTTAGGAGAGACAAGCTAATTTTTTATAATGCGTTAATTTTTCTCATAAAGTGTTTCCAAGCTAATTTTGAACGATGCATTATTTCTTCGTGTAGCCTCAAAAGAGAACCCTAAACAACACGTTGTAACTCGAAAAGCTTTGGTGTTGCGTGTATGTCTAAACGTGTGGCCTCAAAAGAGAAGGCACAGGAGAGTTTCTCTCGAAAGAATATGTACGAATACCACGTTATAAGGAAATACAGTGTTGCAGAGTAAAGACAAATACATACGTATTGGAAACACTTTACGAGAAGAAATAACGCATCATACAAAATTAGCTTGTATCTCCTAAACAACATGTTGTAACTCGAAAATATTTGGTGTGGCGTGTACGTGTAAACATGTAGCCTCAAAAGAGAACCCACAGGATAATTTTCATTCGTCAATATTTGTCAGAAAACCACGTTTCAAGGAAGTCCCACATCGTGCGAAATTATCTTGTTTTTCCTAAACAACATGTCGTAACTCGAAAAGCTTTGGTGTTGCGTGTATGTCTAAGCGTGTAGCCTCAAAAGAGAAGGCACAGGAGAGTTTTCTCTCGAAAGAATATGTAAGAATACCACGTTATAAGGAAATACAGTGTTGCAGTGTAAATACAAATACTTGTGTATAGGAAACACTTTACGAGAAGAAATAAAGCATCGTACAAAATTAGCTTTTATCTCCTAAACAACACGTTGTAACTCGAAATATTTTGTGTGTCGTGTACGTCTAAACGTGTAGCCTCAAAAGAGAAGGCACAGCAGAGTTTTCTCTCGAAAGAATATGTAAGAATACCACGTTTTAAGGAAATACAGAGTTGCAGAGTAAAGACAAATTTGTACGTATTGGCAACACCTTACGAGAAAAAATAAGGCATCGTACAAAATTAGTCTGTATCTCCTAAACAACACGTTGTAACTGAAAAGGATTTGGTGTGGCGTGTACGTCTAAACGTGTAGCCTCAAAAGAGAACCAACAGGAGAATTTTCTTTGGTCAAAATTTTTCAGAAAACCACGTTTTAAGGAAATCCCGCATCTTGCGAAATTATCTTGTTTTTCCTAAACAACACGTTGTAACTCGAAAAGCTTTGGTGTTGCCTGTATGTCTAAGCGTGTAGCCTCAAGAGAGAAGGCACAGGAGAGTATTTTCTCGAAAGAATATGTAAGAATACCACGTTTTAAGGAAATACAGTGTTGCAGAGTAAAGACAAATACATTCGTATTGGCAACACTTTACGAGAAGAAATAACGCATCGTACAAAATTAGTCTGTATCTACTAAACAACACGTTGTAACTCGAAAAGATTTGGTGTGGCGTGTACGTCTAAATGTGTAGCCTCAAAAGAGAACCCACAGCAGAATTTTCTTACATCAAAATTGGTCAGAAAACCACGTTTTAAGGAAATCCCGCATCTTGCGAAATTATCTTGTTTTTCCTAAACAACACGTTGTAACTCCAAAAGCTTTGGTGTTGCGTGTATGTCTAAGCGTGTAGCCTCAAAAGAGAAGGCACAGGAGAGTTTTCTCTCGAAAGAATATGTAAGAATACCACGTTATAAGGAAATACAGTGTAGCAGAGTAAAGACAAATACGTACGTATTGGAAACACTTTAGGAGAAGAAGTAATGCTTCGTGCAAAATTAGCATGTATCTCCTAAACAACACGTTTAACTCGAAAAGATTTGGTGTCACCTGTATGTCTAAACGTGTAGCCTCGAAAGAGAACCCACAGGAGAACTTTCTTTCATCAAATTTTGCCAGAAAACCACATTTTAAAGAAATCCCACATCGTGCGAAATTATCTTGTTTTTCCTAAACAACATGTCGTAACTCGAAAAGCTTTGGTGTTGCGTGTATGTGTAAGCGTGTAGCCTCAAAAGAGAAGGCACAGGAGAATTTTCTCTCGAAAGAATATGTAAAAATACCACGTTATAAGGAAAGACAGTGTTGCAGAGTAAAGACAAATACTTATGTATAGGAAACACTTTACGAGAAGAAATAACGCATCGTACAAAATTAGCTTTTATCTCCTAAACAACACGTTGTAACTCGAAATATTTTGTGTGGCGTGTACATCTAAACGTGTAGCCTCAAAAGAGAAGGCACAGGAGAGTTTTCTCTCGAAAGAATATGTAAGAATACCACGTTTTAAGGAAATACAGAGTTGCAGAGTAAATATAAATATGTACGTATTGGCAACACCTTACGAGAAAAAATAAGGCATCGTACAAAATTAGTCTGTATCTCCTAAACAACATGTTGTAACTGAAAAAGATTTGGTGTGGCGCGTACGTCTAAACATGTAGCCTCAAAAGAGAACCCACAGGCGAATTTTCTTTCGTCAAAATTTTTCAGAAAACCACGTTTTAAGGAAATCCCGCATCTTGCGAAATTATCTTGTTTTTCCTAAACAACACGTTGTAACTCGAAAAGCTTTGGTGTTGCGTGTATGTCTAAGCGTGTAGCCTCAAAAGAGAAGGCACAGGAGAGTTTTTTCTCGAAAGAATATGTAAGAATACCACGTTTTAAGGAAATATCGTGTTGCAGAATAAAGACAAATACATATGTATTGGCAACACTTTACGAGAAGAAATGACGCATCGTACAAAATTAGTCTGTATCTCTGAAACAAAACGTTGTAACTCGAAAAGATTTGGTGTGGCGTGTACGTCTAAACGTGTAGCCTCAAAAGAGAACCCACAGGAGAATTTTCTTAGGTCAAAATTTGTCAGAAAACCACGTTTTATGGAAATCCCGCATCTTGCGAAATTATCTTGTTTTTCCTAAACAACACGTTATAACTCGAAAAGCTTTGGTGTTGCGTGTACGTCTAAGCGTGTAGCCTCAAAAGGGAATGCACAGGAGAGTTTTCTCTCGAAAGAATATGTAAGAATACCACGTTATAAGGAAATACAGTGTTGCTGAGTAAAGACAATTACGTAGGTATTGGAAATACTTTACGAGAAGAAATAACTCTTTGTGCAAAATTAGCTTGTATCCCCTAAACAACACGTTGTAACTCGAAATGATTTGGTGTGGCGTGTACATCTAAACGTGAGGCCTCAAAAGAGAACCCACGGGATAATTTTCTCTTGTCAAAATTTGTCAGAAAACCACGTTTTATGGAAATCCCTCATCGTGCGAAATTATCTAGTTTTTCATAAACAACACGTTATAACTCGAAAAGCTTTGGTGTTGTGTGTATGTCTAAGCCTATAGCCTCAAAAGAGAATGCACAGGAGAGTTTTCTCTCGAAAGAATATGTTAAAATACCACGTTATAAGGAAATACAGAGTTGCAGAGTAAAGACAAATAGGTATGTATTGGAAACACTTTACGAGAAGAAATAACGCATTGTACAAAATTAGCTTGTATCTCCTAAACAACACGTTGTAACTCGAAAGGATTTCTTGTGGCCTGTACGTCTAAATGTGTAGCCTCAAAAGAGAACCCACAGGATAATTTTCTTTCGGTAAATTTTTCAGAAAACCACATTTTATGGAAATCCCGCATCGTGCGAAATTATCTTGTTTTTCCTAAACAACATATTGTAACTCGAAAATCTTTGGTTTGCGTGTATGTCTAAGGGTGTAGCCTCAAAAGAGAAGGCACAGGAGAGTTTTCTCTCGAAAGAATATGTAAGAATACCACGTTATAAGGAAATACAGTGTTGAAGAGTAAAGACAAATACGTACATATTGGAAACACTTTACGAGAAGAAATAAGGCATCGTACAAAATTAGCTTGTATCTCCTAATCAACACGTTGTAACTCGAACTGATTTGGTGTGCTGTTTACATCTAAACGTGTAGCCTCCAAAGAGAGCCCACAGGAGAATTTTGTTTCGTCAAAATTTGTCAGAAAACCACGTTTTAAGGAAATACCGCATCGTGCGAAATTACCTTGTTTTTCCTAAACAACACGTTGTATCTCGAAAAGCTTTGGTGTTGTGTGTAGGTCTAAGCGTGTAGCCTCAAAAGAGAACGCAGAGGAGAGTTTTCTCTCGAAAGAATATGTAAGAATACCACGTTATAAGTAAATACAGTGTTGCAGAGTAAAGATAAATAGGTACGTATTTTAAATACTTTATGAGAAGAATTAATGCATGGTACAAAATTAGCTTGTATCTCCTAAACAACTCCTTGTAACTCGAAAGGATTTGGTGTGGCTCGTACGTATACATGTGTAACCTCAAAAGAGAACCCACAGGAGAACTTTCTTTCGTCAAAATTTGTCCAAAAACCACGTTTTAGGGAAATCTCTCATCGTGCAAAATTATCTTGTTTTTCCTAAACAACACGTTGTAACTCAAAAAGCTTTGGTGTTGCGTGTATGTCTGAGCTTGTAGCCTCTAAAGAGAACGCACAGGAGAGTTTTCTCTCGAAAGAACATGTAAGAATACAACGTTATAAGGAAATACAGTGTTGCAGAGTAAAGACAAATACGTACGTATTGGAAACACTTTACGAGAAGAAATAACGCATCGTAAAAAATTAGCTTGTATCTCCTAAACAACACGTGGTAACTCGAAAGGATTTGGTGTGGCGTGTACATCTAAACGTGTAGCCTCAAAAGAGAACCCACAGGAGAATTTTCTTTCGTCAAAATTTGTCAGAAAACCACGTTTTATGGAAATCTCGCATCGTGCAAAATTATGTTGTTTTTCTAAAACAACACGTTGTAACTCGAAAAGCTTTGGTGTTGCGTGTATGTCTAAGCGTGTAGCCTCTAAAGAGAACACACAGGAGAGTTTTCTCTCGAAAGAACATGTAAGAATACAACGGTATAAGGAAATACAGTGTTGCAGAGTAAAGACAAATACTTACTTATTGGTAACACTTTACGAGATGAAATAACACATCATACAAAATTAGCTTGTATCTCCTAAACAACACGTGGTAACTCAAAAGGATTTGGTGTGGCATGTACCTCTAAACATGTAGCCTCAAAAGAGAACCCACAGGACAATTTTCTTTCATCAAAATTTGTCAGAAAACCACGTTTTAAGAAAATACCGCATCGTGCGAAATCATCTTGTTTTTCATAAACAACACGTTATACCTCGAAAAGCTTTGGTGTTGCCTTTATGTCTAAGTGTGTAGCCTCAAAAGGGAACGCACAGTATAGTTTTCTCTCGAAAGAATGTGTAAGAATACCACGTTATAAGGAAATACAGTGTTGAAGAGTAAAGACAAATACGTACATATTGGAAACACTTTATGAGAAGAATTAACGCATCATACAAAATTAGCTTGTATCTCCTAAACAATACGTTGTATCTCGGAAAGATTTGGTGTGGCGTGTACGTCTAAACATGTAGCCACAAAAGAAAACCCACAGCAGAATTTTCTTTCGTCAAAATTTGTCAGAAAACCACGTTTTAAGGAAATCCCGCATCGTGGGAAATCATCTTCTTTTTCCTAAACAACATGTTGTAACTCGAAAAGCTTTGGTGTTGCGTGTATGTGTAAGCGTGGAGCCTCAAAAGAGAAGGCACAGGAGAGTTTTCTCTCGAAAGAATATGTAAGAATACCACGTTTTTAGGAAATACAATTTTGCAGAGTAAAGACAAATAAGTACATATTGGAAACACTTTAGGTGAAGAAATAACGCATCATACAAAATTAGCTTGTATCTCCTAAACAACACGTTGTAAATCGAAAAGATTTGGTGTGACGTGTATGTCTAAACGTGTACCCTCAAAAGAGAACCGACAGGAGAATTTTCTTTCATCAAAATTTGTCAGAAACCACGTTTTAAGGAAATCTCGCATCGTGCGAAATTATCTTGTTTTTCCTTAAAAACACGTTGTAACTCGAAAAGCTTTGGTGTTGCGTGTATGTCTAAGCTTGTAGCCTCACAAGAGAACGCACAGGAGAGTTTTTTCTCGAAAGAATATGGAAGAATACCACGTTATAAGGAAATACAGTGTTGCAGAGTAAAGACAAATACGTACTTATTTGAAACACTTTATGAGAAGAAATAACGCATCGAACAAAATTAGCTTGTATCTCCTAAACAACACGTTGTAACTCGAAATGATTTGGTGTGGCTCGTTCTTCTACACGTGTAGCCTCAAAAGAGAACCCACATGAGAACTTTCTTTCTTCAAAATTTTTCAGAAAACCACGTTTTATGGAAATCTTGCATCGTGCGAAATTATCTTGTTTTTCCTAAACAACACTTTGTAACTCGAAAAGCTTTGGCGTTGCGTGTTTGTCTAAGCGTGTAGCCTCAAAAGAGAATGCACAGGAGAGTTTTCCCTCGAAAGAATATGTAAGAATACCACGTTATAAGGAAATACAGTGTTGTAGAGTAAAGACAAATAAGTACGTATTGGAAACACTTACTGAGAAGAAATAACGCATAGTACAAAATTTGCTTCTATCTCCTAAACAACACGTTGTAACTTGAAAAGATTTGGTGTGGCTTGTACGTATGCACGTGTAACCTCAAAAGAGAACCCACAGGAGAACTTTCTTTCGTCAAAATTGTCAGAAAACCACATTTTAAGGAAATCCCGCATCGTGCAAAATTATCTTGTTTTTCCTAAACAACAAGTTGTAACTCAAAAAGCTTTGGTGTTGCGTGTATGTCTAAGCGTGTAGCCTCTAAAGAGAACACACAGGAGAGTTTTCTCTCGAAAGAACATGTAAGAATACAACGTTATAAGGAAATACAGTGTTGCAGAGTACAGGCAAATAAATACGTATTGGAAACACTTTACCAGAAGAAATAACGCATCATATAAATTAGATTGTATCTCCTAAACAACATGTGGTAACTCAAAAGGATTTGGTGTGGCGTGTACGTCTAAACGTGTAGCCTTAAAAGAGAACCAACAGGAGATTTTTCTTTCATCAAAATTTGTTAGAAACCACGTTTTAAGGAAATCCTGCATCGTGCGAAATTACCTTCTTTTTCCTAAACAACACGTTGTAACTTGAAAAGCTTTGGTGTTGCGTGTATGTCTAAGCGTGTAAGCGCAAAAGAGAATGCACAGGAGAGTTTTCTCTCGAAATAATATGTAAGAATACCACGTTATAAGGAAATACAGTGTTGCAGAGTAAAGACAACTACGTACGTATTGGAAACTCTTTATGAGAAGAAATAACCCATTGTACAAAAATAGCTTGTATCTCCTAAACAACATATTGTAACTCGAAAAGATTTTGTGTGGCTCGTACTTCTACATGTGAGACTCAAAAGAGAACCCACAGGAAAACGTTCTTTCTCAAGATATTTCAGAAAACCACGTTTTAAGGAAATCTCGCATTGTGCGAAATTATCTTGTTTTTCCTAAACAACACGTTGTAACTCGAAAAGCTTTGGCGTCGTGTGTTTGTCTAAGCGTGTAGCCTCAAAGGAGAACACACAGGAGAGTTTTCCCTCGAAAGAATATGTAAGAATTCCATGTTATAAGGAAATACAGTGTTGCAGAGTAAAGACAAATAAGTACTTATTGGAAACACTTTACGAGAAGAAATAACGCATCTTACAAAATTTGCTTGTATCTCCTAAACAACACGTTCTAACTTGAAAAGATTTGGTGTGGCTCGTACGTCTACAGGTGTAGCCTCAAAAGAGAACCCACAGAAGAACTTTCTTTCGTCAAATTTGTCAGAAAACAACGTTTTAAGGAAATCCCACATCGTGCAAAATTATCTTGTTTTTCCTAAACAACACGTTGTAACTCAAAAAGCTTTGGTGTTGCGTGTATGTCTAAGCATGTAGCCTCTAAAGAGAACGCACAGGAGAGTTTTCTCTCGAAAGAACATGTAAGAATAAAACATTATAAAGAAATACAGTGTTGCAGAGTAAAGACAAATATGTACGTATTGGAAAGACTTTACGAGAAGAAATAACGCATCGTACAAAATTAGCTTGTATCTCCTAAACAACACGTGGTAACTCGAAAGGATTTGGTGTGGTGTGTACTTCTAAACGTGTATCCTCAAAAGAGAACCCACAGGAGAATTTTCTTTTTCAAAATTTGTCAGAAAACCACGTTTTAATGAAATCCTGCATCGTGCGAAATTATCTTGTTTTTCCTAAACAACACGTTGTAACTCGAAAAGCTTTGGAGTTGCCTGTATGTCTAAGTGTGTAGCCTCAAAAGGGAACGCACAGGATAGTTTTCTCTCGAAATAATATGTAAGAATATCACGTTATAAGGAAATAGAATGTTGCAGAGTAAAGACAAATATGTACGTATTGGAAACACTTTAGGAGAATAATTAACACATTGTACAAAATTAGCTTGTATCTCCTAAACAACATGTTGTAACTTGAAAAGATTTGGTGTGGCATGTACGCCTAAACGTGTAACCTCAAAAGAGAACCCACAGGAGAATTTTCTTTTGTCAAAATTTGTCAGAAAACCACGTTTTAAGTAAATCGCGCATCGTGGGAAATCATTTTCTTTTTCCTAAACAACATGTTGTAACTCGAAAAGCTTTGGTGTTGCGTGTATGTGTAAGCGTGGAGCCTCAAAAGAGAAGGCACAGGAGAGTTTTCTCTCGAAAGAATATGTAAGAATACCATGTTATAAGGAAATACAATTTTGCAGAGTAAAGACAAATAAGTACATATTGGAAACACTTTATGAGAAGAAATAACGCATCGAACAAAATTAGCTGTCTTTACTCTGCAACACTGTATTTCCTTATAACGTGGTATTCTTACATATTCTTTGGAGAGAAAACTCTCCGGTGCCTTCTCTTTTGAGTCTACACACTTAGACATACACGCAACACGAAAGCTTTTCGAGTTACAACGTGTTGTTTAGGAAAAACAAGATAATTTCGCACGATGCGGGATTTCCTTAAAACGTGATTTTCTGAAAAATTTTGACAAAAGAAAATTCTCCTTTGGGTTCTCTTTTGATGCTACACGTTAAGACATACACGCCACAACAATTCTTTTCGAGTTACAACGTGTAGTTTTGGAGATACAAGCTAATTTTGTACGATGCGTTATTTCTTCTAGTAACGTGTTTCCAATAAGTACGTATTTGTCTTTACTCTGCAAAACTGTATTTCGTTATAACATGGTATTCTTACATATTCTTTCGAGAGAAAACTCTCCTCTGCCTTCTCTTTTGAGGCTACACATTTAGACATACACGCAACATGAAAGCTTTTCGACTTACAACGTGTTGTTTAGGAAAAACAAGATAATTTCGCACGATGCGGGATTTCCTTAAAACGTGATTTTCTGAAAAATTTTGACGAAAGAAAATTCTCCTTTCGGTTCTCTTTTGAGGCTACACGTTTAGACGTTCACACCACACCAATTCTTTTCGAGTTACAACGTGTAGTTTTGGAGATACAAGCTAATATTGTATGATGCATTATTTCTTCTCGTAAAGTGTTTCCAATACGTACATATATGTCTTTACTCTGCAAAATTGTATTTCCTTATAACGTGGTATTCTTACATATTCTTTCGAGAGAAATCTCTCCTGTGCCTTCTGTTTTGAGGCTACACACTTAGACATACACGCAACACGAAAGCTTTTCGAGTTACAACGTGTTGTTTAGGAAAAACAAGATAATTTCGCATGATGCGGATTTCCTTAAAACGTGAGTTTCTGAAAAATTTTGACGAAAGAAAATTCTCCTTTGGGTTCTCTTAAAATTCTCCTTTGGGTTCTCTTTTGAGGCTACACGTTTAGACGTACACGCCACACCAAATCTTTTCGAATTACAACGTGTTGTTTAGGACATACAAGCTAATTTTGCAAGATGCATTATTTCTCTCATAAAGTGCTTCCAATATATACGTATTTGTCTTTACTCTGCCACACTGTATTTCCTTATAACGTGGTATTCTTACATATTCTTTTGAGAGAAAACTCTCCTGTGCGTTCTCTTTGGGGCTACACGCTTAGACATACACGCAACACCAAAGCTTTTCGAGTTAAAACGTGTTGTTTAGGAAGAACAAGATAATTTCTCACGATGCGGGATTTCCTTAAATCGTGGTTTTCTTAAAAATTTTGACGAAAGAAAATTGTCCTGTCGGTTCTCTTTTGAGGCTACAAGTTTAGACGTACATGCCACACCAAATCTTTTCGAGTTACAACGTGTTGTTTAGGAGATACAAGCTAATTTTGTACGATGCTTTATTTCATCTCTTAAAGTTCATGGGTTTCCAATACATACATATTTGTCTGTACTCTGCAACACTGTATTTCCTTATAACGTGGTATTCTTACATATTCTTTCGAGAGAAAACTCTCCTGTGTGTCCTCTTTTGAGGCTACATGCTTAGACATACACGCAACACCAAAGCTTTTCGCGTTACAACGTGTTGTTTAGGAAAAACAAGATAATTTCGCACGATGAGGGATTTCCTCAATACGTGGTTTTCTGACAAATTTTGACCAAAGAAAATTCTCCTATGGGTTCTCTTTTGAGACCATACGTTTAGACATACAGGCCACACCAAATCTTTTTAAGTTACAACGTGTTGTTTAGGAGATACAAGCTAATTTTGTACGATGCGTTATTTCTTCTTGTAAAGTTTTTCCAATAAGTAAGTATTTGTCTTTACTCTGCAACACTGTATTTCCTTATAACGTGGTATTCTTACATATTTTTTCGAGAGAAAACTCTTCTGTGCGTTCTCATTTGAGGCTACAGGCTTAGACATACACGCAACAGCAAAGCTTTTCGAGTTACAACGTGTTGTTTAGGAAGAACAAGATAATTTCTCACAATGCGGGATTTCCTTAAAACGTGGTTTTCTGACAAATGTTGACGTAAGAAAATTCTCCTGTGGGATCTCTTTTGAGGCTACACGTTCAGACGTACACACCACACTAAATCTTTTTGAGTTACCACGTGTTGTTTCGGAGATACAAGCTAATTTTGTACCATGCGTTATTTCTTCTCATAATGTGTTTCCAATACGTACGTATTTGTCATTACTCTGCAGCTATATATTTCCTTATAACATGGTATTCTTACATATTCTTTCGAGAGAAAACTCTCCTGTGCATTCTCTTTTGAGGCTACACGCTCAGACATACATGCAACACCAAAGCTTTTCTAGTTACAACGTGTTGTTTAGGAAAAACAAGATAATTTCGCACGATACGGGATTTCCTTAAAACGTGGTTTCTGACAAATTTTGACTAAAGAAAATTCTCCTGTGGGTTCTCTTTTGAAGGCTACACGTTTAGACGTACACGCCACACGAAATCTTTTCGAGTTACAACGTGTTGTTTAGGATATACAAGCTACTTTTGTACTATGTGTTATTTCTTCTCGTAAAGTTTAAGTGTTTCCAATAAGTATGTATTTGTCTTTACTCTGCAACACTGTATTTCCTTATAACGTGGTATTCCTACATATTCTTTCGGGAGAAAACTCTCCTGTGCATTCTCTTTTGAGGCTACACGCTTAGACATACACGCAACACCAAAGCTTTTCGAGTTACAACATGTTGTTTAGGAAAAACAAGATAATTTCGCACGATGCAGTATTTCCTTAAAACGTGGTTTTCTGACAAATTTTGACGAAAGAAATCTCTCCTGTGGGTTCTCTTTTGAGGCTACACGTTTAGACATACACGCCACACCAAATCTTTTCGAGTTACAGTGTGTTGTTTAGGAGATACAAGCTAATTTTGCATGATGCGTTATTTCTTCTCCTAAAGTTTTTCCAATAAGTACATATTTGTCAATACTCTGCAACACTGTATTTCCTTATAACGTGGTATTCTTACATATTCTTTTGAGAGAAAACTATCCCGTGCGTTCTCTTTGGAGGCTACACGCTTAGACATACACGCAACACCAAAGCTTTTCGAGTTACAACGTGTTGATTAGGAAAAACAAGATAATTTCGCACGATGCGGGATTTCCTTAAAATGTGGTTTTCTGACAAATTTTGACGTAAGAAAATTCTCCTGTGGGTTCTCTTTTGAGGCTACCCATTTAGACGTACACGCCACACCAAATCTTTTTGAGTTACCACGTGTTGTTTCGGAGATACAAGCTAATTTTGTACCATGCGTTATTTCTTCTCATAATGTGTTTCCAATACTTTCGTATTTGTCTTTACTCTGCAGCAATATATTTCCTTATAACATGGTATTCTTACATATTCTTTCGAGAGAAAACTCTCCTGTGCATTCTCTTTTGAGGCTACACACTTAGACATACACGCAACACCAAAGCTTTTCTAGATACAACGTGTTGTTTAGGAAAAACAAGATAATTTCTCACGATGCGGGATTTCCTTAAAACATGGTTTTCTGACAAATTTTGACAAAAGAAAACTCTCCTGTGGGTTCTCTTTTGAGGCTACACGTTTAGACGTAGACACCACACCAAATCTTTTCGAGTTACAACGTGTTGTTTAGGACATACAAGCTAATTTTGCAAGATGCGTTATTTCTCTCATAAAGCGCTTCCAATATGTACATATTTGTCTTTACTCTGCCACACTGTATTTCCTTATAACGTGGTATTCTTACATATTCTTTTGAGAGAAAACTCTCCTGTGCGTTCTCTTTTGGGGCTACATGCTTAGACATACACCCAACACCAAATCTTTTCGAGTTACAACGTGTTGTTTAGGACATACAAGCTAATTTTGCAAGATGCCTTATTTCTCTCATAAAGCGCTTCCAATATGTACATATTTGTCTTTACTCTGCCACACTGTATTTCCTTATAACGTGGTATTCTTACATATTCTTTTGAGAGAAAACTCTCCTGTGCGTTCTCTTTTGGGGCTACATGCTTAGACATACACCCAACACCAAAGCTTTTCGAGTTAAAACGTGTTGTTTAGGAAGAACAAGATAATTTCTCACGATGCGGTATTTCCTTAAAACGTGGTTTTCTGAAAAATTTTGACAAAAGAAAATTGTCCTGTGGGTTCTCTTTTGAGGCTACACGTTTAGACGTACAGGCCACACCAAATCTTTTCGAGTTACAATGTGTTGTTTAGGAGATACAAGCTAATTTTGTACGTTGCTTTATTTCATCTCGTAAAGTTTGTGGGTTTCCAATACATACGTATCTTTCTTTACTCAGCAATACTGTATTTTCTTACAACGTGGTATTCTTACATATTCTTTCGAGAGAAAACTCTCCTGTGCGTTCTCTTTGGAGGCTACACGCTTAGACATACACGCAACACCAAAGCTTTTCGAATTACAACGTGTTGTTTCGGAAAAACAAGATAATTTCACACGATGCTGGATTTCCTTAAAACGTGGTTTTCTGAAAAATTTTGATGAAAGAAAATTCTCCTGTGGGTTTTCATTTGAGGCTACACGTTTAGACGTACATGCCACACCAAATCTTTTCGAGTTACAACGTGTTGTTTAGGAGATAAAAGCTAATTTTTTACGATGCTTTATATCTTCTTGTAAAGTTTAAGAGTTTCCAAAAGGTACGTATTTATCTTTAATTTGCCACAATGTATTTCCTTATAACGTGGTATTCTTACATACTCGTTCGAGAGAAATCTCTCCTGTGTGTTCTCTTTTGAGGCTACATGCTTAGACATACACGCAACAGCAAATATTTTCGAGTAACAATGTGTTGTTTAGGAAAACTAGATAGTTTCGCACGATGCAGGATTTCCTTAATAAGTGGTTTTCTGACAAATTTTGACGAAAGAAAATTCTCCTGTGGGTTCTCTTTTGAGGCTAAACGTTTAGACGTACACGCCACACCAAATCTTTTCTAGTTACAACGTGTTGTTTAGGAGATACAAGCTAATTTTGTACGATGCGTTATTTGTTCTCGTAAAGTTTTTCCAATACCTATGTATTTGCCTTTAGTCTGCAACACTGTATTTCCTTATAACGTGGTATTCTTACATATTCTTGCGAGAGAAAACTCTCCTGTGCATCCTCTTTTGAGGCTACACGCTTAGACATATAAGCAACACCAAAGCTTTTCGAGTTACAACGTGTTTGTTAGGAAAAACTAGATAATTTCACACGATGAGGGATTTCCTTAATACGTGGTTTTCTGACAAATATTGACCAAAGAAAATTATCCTATGGGTTCTCTTTTGAGACTACACGTTTAGACGTACAGGCCACACCAAATCTTTTTAAGTTACAACGTGTTGTTTAGGAGACACAAGCTAATTTTGTACGATGCGTTATTTCTTCTCGTAAAGTTTTTCCAATAAGTATGTATTTGTCTTTACTCTGCAACACTGTATTTCCTTATAAGGTGGTATTCTTATATATTCTTTCGAGAGAAAACTCTCCTCTGCATACTCTTTTGGGGCTACATGCTTAGACATACGCCCAACACCAAAGCTTTTCAAGTTAAAAGGTGTTGTTTAGGAAGAACAAGATAATTTCTCACGATGCGGGATTTCCTTAAAACGTGGTTTTCTGACAAATTTTGACGAAAGAAAATTGTCCTGTGGGCTCTCTTTTGAGGCTACATGTTTAGACATACAGGCCACACCAAATCTTTTTGAGTTACAAAGTGTTGTTTAGGAGATACAAGCTAATTTTGTACGATGATTTATTTCATCTCGTAAAGTTTGTGGGTTTCCAATACATACGTATCTTTCTTTACTCTGCAACACTGTATTTCCTTAAAACGTGGTATTCTTACATATTCTTTCGAGAGAAAACTCTCCTGTGCGTTCTCTTTGGAGGCTACACGCTTAGACATACACGCAACACCAAAGCTTTTCGACTTACAACGTGTTGTTTCGGAAAAACAAGATAATTTCGCACGATGCTGGATTTCCTTAAAACGTGGTTTTCTGAAAAATTTTGATGAAAGAAAATTCTCCTGTGGGTTTTCATTTGAGACTACACGTTTAGACGTACATGCCACACCAAATCTTTTCGAGTTACAACGTGTTGTTTAGGAGATAAAAGCTAATTTTTTACGATGCTTTATATCTTCTTGTAAAGTTTAAGAGTTTCCAAAAGGTACGTATTTATCTTTAATTTGCCACAATGTATTTCCTTATAACGTGGTATTCTTACATACTCGTTCGAGAGAAATCTCTCCTGTGTGTTCTCTTTTGAGGCTACATGCTTAGACATACACGCAACAGCAAATATTTTCGAGTAACAATGTGTTGTTTAGGAAAACTAGATAGTTTCGCACGATGCAGGATTTCCTTAATAAGTGGTTTTCTGACAAATTTTTACGAAAGAAAATTCTCCTGTCGGTTCTCTTTTGAGGCTACACGTTTAGACGTACACGCCACACCAAATCTTTTCTAGTTACAACGTGTTGTTTAGGAGATACAAGCTAATTTTGTACGATGCGTTATTTGTTCTCGTAAAGTTTTTCCAATACGTATGTATTTGCCTTTAGTCTGCAACACTGTATTTCCTTATAACGTGGTATTCTTACATATTCTTTCGAGAGAAAACTCTCCTGTGCATCCTCTTTTGAGGCTACACGCTTAGACATACACGCAACACCAAAGCTTTTCGAGTTACAACGTGTTTGTTAGGAAAAACTAGATAATTTCACACGATGAGGGATTTCCTTAATATGTGGTTTTCTGACAAATATTGACCAAAGAAAATTATCCTATGGGTTCTCTTTTGAGACTACACGTTTAGACGTACAGGCCACACCAAATCTTTTTAAGTTACAACGTGTTGTTTAGGAGACACAAGCTAAATTTTTACGATGCGTTATTTCTTCTCGTAAAGTTTTTCCAATAAGTATGTATTTGTCTTTACTCTGCAACACTGTATTTCCTTATAAGGTGGTATTCTTATATATTCTTTCGAGAGAAAACTCTCCTCTGCATACTCTTTTGGGGCTACATGCTTAGACGTACGCCCAACACCAAAGCTTTTCAAGTTAAAACGTGTTGTTTAGGAAGAACAAGATAATTTCTCACGATGCGGGATTTCCTTAAAACGTGGTTTTCTGACAAATTTTGACGAAAGAAAATTGTCCTGTGGGCTCTCTTTTGAGGCTACACGTTTAGACGTACAGGCCACACCAAATCTTTTTGAGTTACAAAGTGTTGTTTAGGAGATACAAGCTAATTTTGTACGATGCTTTATTTCATCTCGTAAAGTTTGTGGGTTTCCAATACATACGTATCTTTCTTTACTCTGCAACACTGTATTTCCTTACAACGTGGTATTCTTACATATTCTTTCGAGAGAAAACTCTCCTGTGCGTTCTCTTTGGAGGCTACACGCTTAGACATACACGCAACACCAAAGCTTTTCGACTTACAATGTGTTGCTTAGGAAAAACAAGATAATTTCGCACGATGCTGGATTTCCTTAAAACGTGGTTTTCTGAAAAATTTTGACGAAAAAAAATTCTCCTGTGGGTTTTCATTTGAGGCTACACGTTTAGACGTACATGCCACACCAAATCTTTTCGAGTTACAACGTGTTGTTTAGGAGATAAAAGCTAATTTTTTTACGATGCTTTATATCTTCTTGTAAAGTTTAAGAGTTTCCAAAAGGTACGTATTTATCTTTAATTTGCCACAATGTATTTCCTTATATCGTGGTATTCTTACATACTCGTTCGAGAGAAATCTCTCCTGTGCGTTCTCTTTTGAGGCTACATGCTTAGACATACACGCAACAGCAAATATTTTCGAGTAACAATGTGTTGTTTAGGAAAACTAGATAGTTTCGCACGATGCAGGATTTCCTTAATAAGTGGTTTTCTGACAAATTTTTACGAAAGAAAATTCTCCTGTGGGTTCTCTTTTGAGGCTACACGTTTAGACGTACACGCCCCACCAAATCTTTTCGAGTTACAACGTGTTGTTTAGGAGATACAAGCTAATTTTGTACGATGCGTTATTTGTTCTCGTAAAGTGTTTCCAATATGTATGTATTTGCCTTTAGTCTGCAACACTGTATTTCCTTATAACGTGGTATTCTTACATATTCTTTCGAGAGAAAACTCTCCTGTGCATCCTCTTTTGAGGCTACACGCTTAGACATACACGCAACTCCAAAGCTTTTCAAGTTACAACGTGTTGTTTAGGAAAAACAAGATAATTTCGCACGATGAGGGATTTCCTTAATACGTGGTTTTCTGACAAATATTGACCAAAGAAAATTATCCTATGGGTTCTCTTTTGAGACTACACGTTTAGACGTACTTGCCACACCAAATCTTTTTAAGTTACAACGTGTTGTTTAGGAGACACAAGTTAATTTTGTACGATGCGTTATTTCTTCTCGTAAAGTTTTTCCAATAAGTATGTAATTGTCTTTACTCTGCAACACTGTATTTCCTTATAAGGTGGTATTCTTACATATTCTTTCGAGAGAAAACTCTCCTCTGCATTCTCTTTTGGGGCTACATGCTTAGACATACACCCAACACCAAAGTTTTTCAAGTTAAAACGTGTTGTTTAGGAAGAACAAGATAATTTCTCACGATGCGGGATTTCCTTAAAACGTGGTTTTCTGACAAATTTTGACGAAAGAAAATTGTCCTGTGGGTTCTCTTTTGAGGCTACACGTTTAGAAGTACAGGCCACACCAAATCTTTTCGATTTACAACGTGTTGTTTAGAAGATACAAGCTAATTTTGTACGATGCGTTATTTCTTCTCGTAAAGTGTTTCCAATAGGTACGTATTTGCCTTTAGTCTGCAACACTGTATTTCCTTATAACGTGGTATTCTTACATATTCTTTCGAGAGAAAACTCTCCTGTGTGTTCCCCTTTGAGGCTACACGCTTAGACATACAGGCAACACCAAAGCTTTTCGCGTTACAACGTGTTGTTTAGGAAAAACCAGATAATTTCGTGCGCTGTGGGATTTCCTTAATAAGTGGTTTTCTGACAAATTTTGACCAAGGAAAATTCTCCTATGGGTTCTCTTTTGAGGCTACACGTTTAGATGTACAGGCCACACCTAATCTTTTTAAGTTACAACGTGTTGTTTAGGAGATACAAGCTAATTTTGTACGATAGGTTATTTCTTCTCGTAAAGATTTTCCAATAAGTAAGAATATGTCTTTACTCTGCAACATTGTATTTCCTTATAACGTGGTATTCTTACATATTCTTTCGAGAGAAAACTCTCCTGTGCCTTCTCTTTTGAGGCTACACGCTTAGACATATACACAACACCAAAGCTTTTCGAGTTACGACATTTTGTTTAGGAAAAACAAGATAATTTCGCACGATGAGGGATTTCCTTATAACGTGGTTTTTGGACAAATTTTGACGAAAGAAAATTCTCCTGTGGGTTCTCTTTTGAGGCTACATGTTTAAACGTACACGCCACACCAAATCCTTTCGAGTTACAACGTGTTGTTTAGGAGATACAAGCTAATTTTTTTATGATGCGTTATTTCTTCTCGTAAAGTTTAAGTGTTTCCAATACGTATGTATTTGCCTTTACTCTGCAACACTGTATTTCCTTATAACGTGGTATTCTTACATATTCTTTCGACAGTAAACTCTCCTGTGCGTTCTCTTTGGAGAATACACGCTTCGACATACACGCAACACCAAAGCTTTTCGAGTTACAACGTGTTGTTTAGGAAAAACAAGATAATTTCGCATGATGCGGGATTTCCTTAAAACCTGGTTTTCTGACAAATTTTGATGAAAGAAAATTCTCCCGTGGGTTCTCTTTTGAGGGTACACGTTTAGACATACACGCCACACCAAATCATTTCGAGTTATAACGTGTTGTTTAGGAGATACAAGCTAATTTTGTACTATGTGTTATTTCTTCTCATAAAGTTTAAGTGTTTCCAATAAGTATGTATTTGTCTTTACTCTGCAACACTGTATTTCCTTATAACGTGGTATTCCTACATATTCTTTTGGGAGAAAACTCTCCTGTCCATTCTCTTTTGAGGCTACACGCTTAGAAATACACGCAACACTAAAGCTTTTCGAGTTACAACATGTTGTTTAGGAAAAACAAGATAATTTCGCACTATGCGGTATTTCCTTAAAACGTGATATTCTGACAAATTTTATCGAAGGAAAACTCTCCTGTGGGTTCTCTTTTCTTCTCGTAAATTGCTTCCAATACATACGTATTTGTCTTTACTCTGCCACACTGTATTTCCTTATAACGTGGTATTCTTACATATTCTTTCGAGAGAAAACTCTCCTGTGTGTTCTCTTTTGGGGCTACACACTTAGACATACACCCAACACCAAAGCTTTTCGAGTTAAAACGTGTTGTTTAGGAAGAACAAGATAATTTCTCACGATGAGGGATTTTCTTAAAACGTGGTTTTCTGACGAATTTTGACGAAAGAAAATTGTCCTGTGGGTTCTCTTTTGAGGCTACACGTTTAGACGTACACGCCACACCAAATCTTTTCGAGTTACCACGTGTTTTTTAGGAGATACAAGCTAATTTTGTACGATGCTTTATTTCATCTCGTAAAGTTTATGGGTTTCCAATACATACGTATTTGTCTTTACTCTGCAACACTGTATTTCCTTATAACGTGGTATTCTTACAAATTCTATTGAGAAAAAACTCTCCTGTGCGTTCTCTTTTGAGACTACATGCTTAGACATACACGCAACACCAAAGCCTTTCGAGTTACAACGTGTTGTTTAGGAAAAACAAGATAATTTCGCACGATACAGGATTTCCGTAAACCGTGGTTTTCTTAAAAATTTTGACGAAAAAAATTCTCCTGTGGGTTCTCTTTTGAGGCTACACGTTTAGACGTACACGCCACACCACATCTTTTCGAGTTACAACGTGTTGTTTAGGAGATACAAGCTAATTTTGTACGATGCTTTATTGCATCTCGTAAAGTTTATGGGTTTCCAATACATATGTATTTGTCTTTACTTTGCAACACTGTATTTCCTTTTAACGTGGTATTCTTACAAATTCTATCGAGATACAACTCTCCTGTGTGTTCTCTTTTGAGGCTACATGCTTAGACATACACGCAACACCAAAGCTTTTCGAGTTACAACATGTTGTTTAGGAAAAACAAGATAATTTCGCACGATGCGGGATTTCCTTAAAACGTGGTTTTCTGAAAAATTTTGACGAAAGAAAATTCTCCTGTGGGTTCTCTTTTGAGGCTACACGTTTAGACGTACAGGCCACACCAAATCGTTTTAAGTTACAACGTGTTGTTTAGGAGATACAAGCTAATTTTGTACGATGCGTTATTTCTTCTCGTAAAGTTTTTCCAATACGTAAGTATTTGTCTTTACAACACTGTGTTTCCTAATAACGTGGTATTCTTACATATTCTTTCGAGAAAAAAACTCTCCTTTGCATTCTCTTTTGAGGCTACACGCTTAGACATACACGCAACAACAAAGCTTTTCGAGTTACAACGTGTTGTTTCGGAAAAACAAGATAATTTCGCACGATGCGGGATTTCCATAAAACGTGGTTTTCTGACAAATTTTGACTAAAGAAAATTCTCCTGTGGGTTCTCTTTTGAGTTTACACGTTTAGATGTACACGCCACACCAAACATTTTTGAGTTACAATGTGTTGTTTAGGAGATATAAGCTAATTTTTTTACGGTGCGTTATTTCTTCTCCTAATGTTTAAGTGTTTCCAATATGTTTGTATTTGCCTTTACTCTGCAACACTGTATTTCCTTATAACGTGTTATTCTTACATATTTTTTCGAGAGAAAACTCTCCTGTGCGTTCTCTTTGGAGGCTACACGCTTAGACATACACGCAACACCAAAGCTTTTCGAGTTACAACGTGTTGTTTAGGAAAAACAAGATAATTTCGCATGATGCGGGATTTCCTTAAAACTTGGTTTTCTGACAAATTTTGACGAAAGAAAATTCTCCTGTGGGTTCTCTTTTGAGGGTACATGTTTAGACGTACAAGCCACACCAAATCCTTTCGAGTTATATCGTGTTGTTTAGGAGATACAAGCTTATTTTGTACTATGTATTATTTCTACTCGTAAAGTTTAAGTGTTTCCAATAAGTATGTATTTGTCTTTACTCTGCAACACTGTATTTCCTTATAATGTGGTATTCCTACATAATCTTTTGGGAGAAAACTCTCCTGTGCGTTCTCTTTTGAGGCTACACGCTTAGATATACCCGCAACACCAAACCTTTTCGAGTTACATGTTGTTTAGGAAAAACAAGATAATTTCGCACGATGCAGGATTTCTTTAAAACGTGGGTTTTGACAAATTTTGATGAGAGAAAACCCTCCTGTTGGTTCTCTTTTGAGGCTACACGTTTAGACGTACACGCCACACCAAATCTTTTCGAGTTACAGCGTGTTGTTTAGGAGATACAAACTAATTTTGTATGATGCCTTATTTCTTCTCGTAAAGTTTAAGTGTTTCCAATAAGTACGTATTTGTCTTTACTCTGCAACACTGTATTTCCTTATGACGTGGTATTCTTACATATTCTTTCGAGAGAAAACTCTCCTGTGCATTCTCTTTTGAGGCTACACGCTTAGACATACACGCAACACCAAAGCTTTTCGAGTTACAATGTGTTGTTTAGGAAAAACAAGATAATTTCGCACGATGCGGGATTTCCTTAAAACGTGGTTTTCTGACAAATTTTGATGAAAGAAAATACTCCTGTGGGTTCTCTTTTGAGGCTACACGTTTAGACGTACACGCCACACCAAATCCTTTCGAGTTAAAACGTGTTGGTTAGGACATACAAGCTAATTTTTTAAGATGCGTTATTTCTTCTCGTAAAGTTTAAATGTGTCCAATACGTACGTAATTGCCTTTACTCTGCAAGACTGTATTTCCTTATAACGTGGTAATCTTGCATATTCTTTCGAGAGAAAAACTCTCCTGTGCGTTCTCTTTAGAGGCTACATGCTTAGACATACACGCAACACCAAAGCATTTCGAATTACAACCTGTTGTTTAGGAAAAACAAGATAATTTCACATGATGCGGGATTTCCTTAAAACGTGGTTTTCTGAAAAATTTTGATGAAAGAAAATTCTCCTGTGGGTTCTCTTTTGAGGCTACATGTTTAGTTGTAAACGCCACACCAAATCTTTTCGAGTTACAACGTTTTGTTTAGGAGATACAAGCTAATTTTGTACGATGCGTTATTACCTCTCGTAAAGTATTTCCAATACGTACTTATTTGTCTTTACTCTGCAGCAATGTATTTCCATATAACGTGGTATTCTTACATATTCTTTCGAGAGAAAACTCTCCTGTGCATTCTCTTTTGAGGCTACACGCTTAGACATACACGCAACACCAAAGCTTTTCGAGTTACAACGTGTTGTTTAGGAAAAACAAGATAATTTCGCACGATACAGGATTTCCTTAAAACGTGGTTTTCTGACAAATATTGATGAAAGAAAATTGTCCTGTGGTTCTCCTTTGAGGCTACACGTTAGACGTACACACCACACCAAATCTTTTCGAGTTTTAACGTGTTGGTTAGGAGATACAAACTAATTTTGTATGATGCCTTATTTCTTCTCGTAAAGTTTAAGTGTTTCCAATAAGTATGTATCTGTCTTTACTCTGCAACACTGTATTTACTTATAACGTGGTATTCTTACATATTCTTTCGAGAGAAAACTCTCCTGTGCGTTCTCTTTTGAGGCTACACGATTAAACATACACGCAACACCAAAGCTTTTCGAATTACAATTTGTTGTTTAGGAAAAACAAGATAATTTCGCACGATGCGGGATTTCCTTAAAACGTGGTTTTCTGACAAATTTTGACGAAAGAAAATTCTCCTGTGGGTTCTCTTTTGAGGGTACACGTTTAGACGTATAAGCCACACCAAATCCTTTCGAGTTATATCGTGTTGTTTAGGAGATACAAGCTTATTTTGTACTATGTGTTATTTCTACTCATAAAGTTTAAGTGTTTCCAATAAGTATGTATTTGTCTATACTCTGCAACACTGTATTTCCTTATAATGTGGTATTACTATATAATCTTTTGGGAGAAAACTCTCCTGTGCGTTCTCTTTTGAGGCTACACGCTTAGATATACCCGCAACACCAAACCTTTTCGTGTTACAACATGTTGTTTAGGAAAAACAAGATAATTTCGCACAATGCGGGATTTCTTTAAAACGTGGGTTTTGACAAATTTTGACGAAAGAAAACTCTCCTGTGGGTTCTCTTTTGAGGCTACACGTTTAGACGTACACGCCACACCAAATCTTTTCGAGTTACAGCGTGTTGTTTAGGAGATACAAACTAATTTTGTACGATGCCTTATTTCTTCTCGTAAAGTTTAAGTGTTTCCAATAAGTACGTATTTGTCTTTACTCTGCAACACTGTATTTCCATATAACGTGGTATTCTTACATATTCTTTCGAGAGAAAACTCTCCTGTGCATTCTCTTTTGAGGCTACACGCGTAGACATACATGCAACACCAAAACTTTTCGAGTTACAATGTGTTGTTTAGGAAAACAAAATAATTTCGCACGATGCGGGATTTCCTTAAAACGTGGTTTTCTGACAAATTTTGACGAAAGAAAATACTCCTGTGGGTTCTCTTTTAAGGCTACACATTTAGACGTACACGCCACACCAAATCCTTTCGAGTTAAAACGTGTTGGTTAGGACATACAAGCTAATTTTTTAAGATGCGTTATTTCTTCTCGTAAAGTTTAAATGTGTCCAATATGTACGTAATTGCCTTTACTCTGCAACACTGTATTTCCTTATAACGTGGTAATCTTGCATATTCTTTCGAGAGAAAAACTCTCCTGTGCGTTCTCTTTAGAGGCTACATGCTTAGACATACACTCAACACCAAAGCATTTCGAATTACAACCTGTTGTTTAGGAAAAACAAGATAATTTCACACGATGCGGGATTTCCTTAAAACGTGGTTTTCTGAAAAATTTTGACGAAAGAAAATACTCCTGTGGGTTCTCTTTTGAGGCTACATGTTTAGTTGTAAACGCCACACCAAATCTTTTCGAGTTACAACGTTTTGTTTAGGAGATACAAGCTAATTTTGTACGATGCGTTATTACATCTCGTAAAGTGTTTCCAATACGTACTTATTTGTCTTTACTCTGCAACAATGTATTTCCATATAACGTGGTATTCTTACATATTCTTTCGAGAGAAAACTCTCCTGTGCATTCTCTTTTGAGGCTACACGCTTAGACATACACGCAACACCAAAGCTTTTCGAGTTACAACGTGTTGTTTAGGAAAAACAAGATAATTTCGCACGATGCAGGATTTCCTTAAAACGTGGTTTTCTGACAAATATTGACGAAAGAAAATTGTCCTGTGGTTCTCCTTTGAGGCTACACGTTAGACGTACACACCACACCAAATCTTTTCGAGTTATAACGTGTTGTTTAGGAGATACAAACTAATTTTGTATGATGCCTTATTTCTTCTCGTAAAGTTTAAGTGTTTCCAATAAGTATGTATTTGTCTTTACTCTGCAACACTGTATTTACTTATAACGTGGTATTCTTACATATTCTTTCGAGAGAAAACTCTCCTGTGCGTTCTCTTTTGAGGCTACACGATTAAACATACACGCAACACCAAAGCTTTTCGAATTACAATTTGTTGTTTAGGAAAAACAAGATAATTTCGCACGATGCGGGATTTCCTTAAAACGTGGTTTTCTGACAAATTTTGACGAATGAAAATACTCCTGTGGGTTCTCTTTTGAGGCTACACGTTTAGATGTACACACCACACCAAATCTTTTCGAGTTACAACGTGTTCTTTAGGAGATACAAGCTAATTTTGTACAATGCGTTATTTCTTCTCATAAAGTTTAAATTATTCCAATACATACGTATTTGCCTTTACTCTGCAACACTGTATTTCCTTATAACGTGGTATTTTTGCATATTCTTTCGAGAGAAAACTCTCCTCTGCGTTCTCTTTCGAGGCTACATGCTTAGACATACACGCAACACCAAAGCTTTTCGAATTACAACCTGTTGTTTAGGAAAAACAAGATAATTTCGCACGATGCGGATTTCCTTAAAACGTGGTTTTCTGAAAAATTTTGACGAAAGAAAATTCTCCTGTGGTTCTCTTTTGAGGCTACATGTTTAGTTGTAAACGCCACACCAAATCTTTTCGAGTTACAACGTGTTGTTTAGGAGACACAAGCTAATTTTGTACGATGCATTATTACTTCTTGCAAAGTGTTTCCAATACTTATGTGTTTGTCTTTACTCTGCAACACTGTATTTCCTTATAACGTGGTATTCTTACATATTCTTTCGAGAGAAAACTCTCCTGTGCGTTCTCTTTTGAGGCTACACGCTTAGACATACACGCAACACCAAAGCTTTTCGAATTACAACGTGTTGTTTAGGAAGAACAAGATAATTTCTCACGATGCGGGATTTCCTTAAAACGTGGTTTTCTGACAAATTTTGACGAAAAAAATTGTCCTGTGGTTCTCTTTTGAGGCTACACGTTTAGACGTACACGCCACACCAAATCTTTTCGAGTTACAACGTGTTGTTTAGGAGATACAAGCTAATTTTGTATGATGCTTTATTTCATCTCGCTAATTTTAAGGGTTTCCAATACGTAAGTATTTGTCTTTATTCTGCAACATTGTACTTCCTTATAACGTGGTATTCTTACATATTCTTTTGAGAGAAAACTCTTCTGTGTGTTCTCTTTTGAGGCTACATGCTTAGACATACACGCAACACCAAAGCTTTTCGAGTTACAACGTGTTGTTTAGGAGATACAAGCTAATTTTGTATGATGCGTTACTTCTTCTCCTAAAGTGTGTCCAATACATATGTATTTTTGTTGGCTCTACAACACTGTATTTCCTTATAACGTGGTATTCTTACCTATTGTTTTGAAAGAAAACTCTCCTGTGCCTTCTCTATTGAGGCTCCACGCTTAGACATACACGCAACACTAAAGCTTTTCGAGTTACAACATGTTGTTTAGGAAAAAGAAGATGATTTCGCACGATGCGGGATTTCCTTAATACGTGGTTTTCTGAAAAATTTTAACGAAAGAAAATTCTCCTGTGGGTTCTCTTTTGAGGCTACACGTTTAGACGTACACGCCACATCAAATCTTTTCGAGTTACAATGTGTTGTTTAGGAGATACAAGCTAATTTTGTTCGATGCGTTAATTCTTCTCATTAAGTGATTCCAATTGGTACGTATTTGTCTTTACTCTGCAATACTGTATTTCATTATAATGTGGTATTCTTAGGTATTCTTACTAGAGAAAACTATCCTGGGCATTCCCTTTTGAGGCTACACACTTAGACATACAGGCAACACCAAAGCGTTTCGAGTTACAACGTGTTGTTTACGAAAAAGAAGATAATATTGCACCTTGCGGGATTTCCTTAAATCGTGGTTTTCTGACAAATTTTGACGAAAGAAAATTCTCCTGTGGGTTCTCTTTTGAGGCTACACGTTTAGACGTACACACCACACCAAATCCTTTCGAGATACCACGTGTTGTTTAGGAGATACAAGATAATTTTGTAAGATGCATTATTTCTTCTCGTAAAGTGTTTCCAATACATACGTATTTGTCTTTACACTGCAAAACTGTATTTTCTTATAACGTTGTATTCTTACATGTTCTTTCGAGAGAAAACTCTCCTGTGCATTCTCTTTAGAGGCTACACGCTTAGACATACACGCAACACCAAAGCTTTTCGAGTTACAACGTGTTGTTTAGGAAAAACAAGATAATATTGCACGATGCGGGATTTCCTTAAAACGTGGTTTTCTGACAAATTTTGACGAAAGAAAGTTCTCCTGTGGGTTCTCTTTTGAGGCTACACGTGTAGACGTACGAGTCTCACCAAATCTTTTCGAGTTCCAACGTGTTGTTTAGGAGATACAAGCTAATTTTGTACGACACGTTATTTCTTCTCTTAAAGTGTTTCCAATACGTACGTATTTGTCTTTACTCTGCAACACTGTATTTCCTTATAACGTAGTATTCTTACATATTCTTTCGAGAGAAAACTCTCCTGGGTGTTCTCTTTTGAGGCTACATGCTTACACATACACGCAACACCAAAGCTTTTCGAATTACAACGTGTTGTTTAGGAAGAACAAGATAATTTCTCACGGTGCGGGATTTCCTTAAAACGTGGTTTTCTGACAAATTTTGACGAAAAAAAATTGTCCTGTGGTTCTCTTTTGAGGCTACACGTTTAGACGTACACGCCACACCAAATCTTTTCGAGTTACAACGTGTTGTTTAGGAGATACAAGCTAATTTTGTATGATGCTTTATTTCATCTCGCTAATTTTAAGGGTTTCCAATACGTAAGTATTTGTCTTTATTCTGCAACATTGTACTTCCTTATAACGTGGTATTCTTACATATTCTTTTGAGAGAAAACTCTTCTGTGTGTTCTCTTTTGAGGCTACATGCTTAGACATACACGCAACACCAAAGCTTTTCGAGTTACAACGCGTTGTTTAGGAAAAACAAGATAATTTCGCACGATGCGGGATTTCCTTAATACGTGGTTTTCTGACAAATTTTTACCAAAGAAAATTCTCCTGTGGGTTTTCTTTTGAGGCTACACATTTAGACGTACACGCCACACCAAATGTTTTCGAGTTACAACGTGTTGTTTAGGAGATACAAACTAATTTTTTACAATGCGTTATTTCTTCTCATAAAGTGTTTCCAATAAGTACGTATTTGTCTTTACTCTGCAACACTGTATTTCCTTATAACGTGGTATTCTTACATATTCTTTCGAGAGAAAACTCTCCTGTGCGTTCTCTTTTGAGGCTACACGCTTAGACATACACGCAGCACCGAAGCTTTTCGAATTACAACGTGTTGTTTAGGAAAAACAAGACACTCTCTCACGATAATTTTGCACGATGCAGGATTTCCTTAAAACGTGGTTTTCTGAAAATTTTGACGAAAGAAAATTCTCCTATGGGTTCTCTTTTGAGGCTACACGTTTAGACGTACACTCCACACCAAGTCATTTCAAGTTACAACGTGTTGTTTAGGAGATACGAGCTAATTTTGTACGATGCTTTATTTCATCTCTTAAAGTTTAAGGGTTTCCAATACTTACGTATTTGTCTTTACTCTGCAACACTGTATTTCCTTATAACGTGGTATTCTTACATATTCTTTCGAGAGAAAACTCTCCTGTGTGTTCTCTTTTGAGGCTATACACTGAGACATACACGCAACACAACAGCTTTTCGAGTTACAACGTGTTGTTTAGGAAAAACAAGATAATTTCGCACGATGCAGGATTTCCTTAATACGTAGTTTTCTGACAAATTTGACCAAAGAAAATTCTCCTGTGGGTTCTCTTTTGAGGCTACACGTTTAGACGTACACGCCACATCAAATCTTTTCGAGTTACAACGTGTTGTTTAGGAGATACAAGCTAATTTTGTACAATGCGTTATTTCTTCTCGTAAAGTGTTTCCAATACGTACGTATTTGTCTTTACTCTGCAACACTGTATTTCCTTATAACGTGGTATTCTTACAAATTCTATCGAGAAAATACTCTCCTTTGCGTTCTCTTTTGAGGCTACGCGCTTAGACATACACGCAACACCAAAACTTTTCGAGTTACAACTTGTTGTTTAGGAAAAAGAAGATAATTTTGCACGATGAGGGATTTCCTTAAAACGTGGTTTTCTCACATATTTTGACGATAGAAAATTCTCCTGTCGGTTCTCTTTTGAGGCTACACGTTTAGACGTACATGCCACACCAAATCCTTTCGAGTTACAACCTGTTGTTTAGGAGATACAAGCTAATTTAGTATGATGCGTTATTTCTTCTTGTAAAGTGTTTCCAATACATACGTTTTTGTCGTTACTCTGCAACACTGTATTTCCTTATAACGTGGTATTCTTACATATTCTTTCGAGAGAAAACTCTCCTGTGCGTTCTCCTTTGAGTCTACACGATTAGCCATATACGCAACACAGAAGATTTTCGAGTTACAACGTGTTGTTTAGGAAAAACTAGATAATTTCGCACGATGCGAGATTTCGTTAAAACGTGGTTTCTGACAAATTTTGATGTAAGAAAATTCTACTGTCGGTTCTCTTTTGAGGCTACATGTTTAGACGTACATGTCACACGAAATCTTTTCGAGTTACAACGTGTTGTTTAGGAGATACAAGCCAATTTTGTACAATGTTTTATTTCTGCTCTTAAAGTGTTTCCAATATGTACGTATTTGTCTTCTCTCTGCAACACTGTATTTCCTTATAACGTGGTATTCTTACATATTCTTTCGAGAGAAAAAACTCTCCTGTGCATTCCCTTTTGAGGCTACACACTTAGACATACACGCAACACCAAAGATTTTCGAGTTACAACTTGTTGTTTAGGAAAACAAGATAATTTTGTAGGATGTGGGATTTCGTTAAAACGTGGTTTTCTGACAAATTTTGAAGAAAGAAAATTCTCCAGTGGTTTCTCTTTTGAGGCTTCACTTTTAGACGTACATGCCAAACCAAATGTTTTCGAGTTTCCACTTGTTGTTTAGGAGATACAAGCTAATATTGTATGATGCGTAATTTCTTCTCGTAAAGTGTTTCCAATATGTACTTTTTGTCTTTACTTTGCAACACTGTATTTCCTTATAACGTTGTATTCTTACATGTTCTTTCGAGAGAAAACTCTCCTGTTCATTCTCTTTTGAAGCTACACGCTTAGACATACACGCAACACCAAAGCTTTTCGAGTTACAACGTGTTGTTTAGGAAAAACAAGATAATTTCGGAGGATGCGGGATTTCCTTAAAACGTGGTTTTCTGACAAATTTTGACGAAAGAAAATTCCCCTTTGTGTTCTCTTTTGAGGCTACACGTTTAGACGTACACGCCAAACCAAAACTTTTCGAGTTACCACGTGTTGTTTAGGAGATACAAGCTAATTTTGTTCGATGCCTTATTTCTTCTCGTAAAGTGTTCCCAATATATACTTATTTGTTTTTACTCTGCAAAATTGTATTTCCTAATAAAGTGGTATTCTTACATATTCTTTCGAGAGAAAACCCTCCTGTGCCTTCTCTTTTGAGGCTCCATGCTTACACATACACGCAACACGAAAGCTTTTCGAGTTACAACATGTTGTTTAGGAAAAAGAAGATGATATCGCACGATGCGGGATTTCATTAAAACGTAGTTTTCTGAAAAATTTTGACGAAAGAAAATTCTCCTGTGGGTTCTCTTTTGAGGCTACACGTTTAGACGTACACGCCACACCAAATCTTTTCGAGTTACAACCTGTTGTTTAGGAGATACAAGCTAATTTTGTAAGATGCGTTAATTCTTCTCGTAAGGTGTTTCCAATACGTAAGTATTTGTCTTTACTCTTCAACACTGTATTTCCTTATAACGTGGTATTCTTACATATTCTTTCGAGAGAAAACTATCCTGTGCGTTCCCTTTTGAGGCTACACACTTAGACATACAGGCAACACCAAAGCTTTTCGAGTTACAACGTGTTGTTTATGAATAAAAAGATAATTTCGCACGATGTGGGATTTCCTTAAAACGTGGTTTTCTGACAAATTTTGACAAAAGAATATTCTCCTGTGGGTTCTCTTTTGACGCTAAACGTATAGACGTGCACGCCACACCAAATCCTTTCGAGTTACCACGTGTTGTTTAGGAGATACAAGCTAATTTTGTATGATGTGTTATTTCTTCTCGTAAAGTGTTGCCAAAACGTACGTATTTGTCTTTCTCTGCAACACTGTATTTCCTTATAACGTGGTATTCTTACATATTCTTTCAAGGAAAAACTCTCCTGTGCATTCTCTTTTGAGGCTACACGCTTAGACATACACACAACACCAAGGCTTTTCGAGTTACAACGTGTTGTTTAGGAAAAACAAGATTATTTCGCACGATGCGAGATTTCCATAAAACGTGGTTTTCTGAAAAATTTTGACGAAAAAAGTTTTCCTGTGGGTTCTCTTTTGAGGCTACACGTGTAGAGGTACGAGCCACACCAAATCTTTTCGAGTTACAACGTGTTGTTTAGGAGATACAAGCTAATTTTGTACGATGCGTTATTTCTTCTCTTAAAGTGTTTCCAATACGTACTTAGTTGTCTTTACTCTGCCACACCGTATTTCCTTATAACGTGGTATTCCTACATATTCTTTCGAGAGAAAACTTTTCTGTGCGTTCTCTTTTGAGGCTACACGCTTAGAAATACACGCAACCCCAAAGCTTTTCGATTTACAACGTGTTGTTTGGAAAAACAAGATAATTTCGCACGATGCGAGATTTTCTTAAAACGTGGTTTCACACAAATTTTGATGAAAGAAAATTCTCCTGTGGGTTCTCTTTTGAGGCTACACGTTTAGACGTACACGTCACACCAAATCTTTTCGAGTTATAACGTGTTGTTTAGGAGATACAAGCTAATTTTGTATGATGCGTTACTTCTTCTCTTAAAGTGTTTCCAATACATATGTATTTTTGTTGACTCTACAACACTGTATTTCCTTATAACGTGGTATTCTTACCTATTCTTTTGAAAGAAAACTCTCCTGTGCCTTCTCTATTGAGGCTCCACGCTTAGACATACACGCAACACTAAAGCTTTTCGAGTTACAACATGTTGTTTAGGAAAAAGAAGATGATTTCGCACGATGCGGGATTTCCTTAATACGTGGTTTTCTGAAAAATTTTAACGAAAGAAAATTCTCCTGTGGGTTCTCTTTTGAGGCTACACGTTTAGACGTACACGCCACATCAAATCTTTTCGAGTTACAATGTGTTGTTTAGGAGATACAAGCTAATTTTGTTCGATGCGTTAATTCTTCTCATTAAGTGATTCCAATTGGTACGTATTTGTCTTTACTCTGCAATACTGTATTTCATTATAATGTGGTATTCTTAGGTATTCTTACTAGAGAAAACTATCCTGGGCATTCCCTTTTGAGGCTACACACTTAGACATACAGGCAACACCAAAGCGTTTCGAGTTACAACGTGTTGTTTACGAAAAAGAAGATAATATTGCACCTTGCGGGATTTCCTTAAATCGTGGTTTTCTGACAAATTTTGACGAAAGAAAATTCTCCTGTGGGTTCTCTTTTGAGGCTACACGTTTAGACGTACACACCACACCAAATCCTTTCGAGATACCACGTGTTGTTTAGGAGATACAAGATAATTTTGTAAGATGCATTATTTCTTCTCGTAAAGAGTTTCCAATACATACGTATTTGTCTATACACTGCAAAACTGTATTTTCTTATAACGTTGTATTCTTACATGTTCTTTCGAGAGAAAACTCTCCTGTGCGTTCTCTTTAGAGGCTACACGCTTAGACATACACGCAACACCAAAGCTTTTCGAGTTACAACGTGTTGTTTAGGAAAAACAAGATAATATTGCACGATGCGGGATTTCCTTAAAACGTGGTTTTCTGACAAATTTTGACGAAAGAAAGTTCTCCTGTGGGTTCTCTTTTGAGGCTACACGTGTAGACGTACGAGCCTCACCAAATCTTTTCGAGTTCCAACGTGTTGTTTAGGAGATACAAGCTAATTTTGTACGACACGTTATTTCTTCTCTTAAAGTGTTTCCAATACGTACGTATTTGTCTTTACTCTGCAACACTGTATTTCCTTATAACGTAGTATTCTTACATATTCTTTCGAGAGAAAACTCTCCTGGGTGTTCTCTTTTGAGGCTACATGCTTAGGCATACACGCAACAGCAAAGGTTTTCGAGTTACAATGTGTTGTTTAGGAAAAATAAGATAATTTCGCACGATGCGAGATTTCCTTAAAACGTGGTTTCTGACAAATTTTGATGAAAGAAAATTCTCCTGTCGGTTCTCTTTTGAGGCTACACGTTTAGACATACACCTCACACCAAATCTTTTCGAGTTACAACGTGTTGTGTAGGAGATACAAGCTAATTTTGTACGATGCGTTATTTCATCCCGTAAAATATTTCCAATTTGTACTTATTTGCCTTTACTCTGCAAAATTTTATTTCCTTACAATGTGGTAATCTTACATATTCTTTCGAGAGAAAACTCTTCTGTGCCTTCTCTTTTCAGGCTCCACACTTAGACATACACGCAACACCAAAGCTTTTCGAGTTACAACATGTTGTTTAGGAAAAAGATGATTTCGCACGATGCGGGATTTCCTTAAAACGTGGTTTTCTGAAAAATTTTGACGAAAGAAAATTTTCCTGTGGGTTCTCTTTTGAGGCTACACATTTAGACGTACACGCTACAGCAAATCTTTTCGAGTAACAATGTGTTGTTTAGGAGATTCAAGCTAATTTTGTACTATGCGTTAATTCTTCTCGTAAAGTTTTTCCAATATGTAAGTATTTGTCTTTACTCTGCAACACTGTATTTCCTTATAACGTGGTATTCTTACATATTCTTTCGAGAGAAAACTATCCTGTGTGTTCCCTTTTGAGGCTACACACTTAGATATACAGGCAACACCAAAGCTTTTCGAGGTACAACGTGTTGTTTATGAAAAACAAGATAATTTCGCACGATGCGGGATTTCCTTAAAACATGGTTTTCTGACAAATTTTGAAGAAAGAAAATTCTCCTGTTGGTTCTCTTTTGAGGCTGCACGTGTAGACGTACGAGCCTCACCAAATCTTTCCGAGTTCCAACGTGTTGTTTAGGAGATACAAGCTAATTTTGTACGACACGTTATTTCTTCTCTTAAAGTGTTTCCAATACGTACGTATTTGTCTTTACTCTGCAACACTGTATTTCCTTATAACGTAGTATTCTTACATATTCTTTCGAGAGAAAACTCTCCTGGGTGTTCTCTTTTGAGGCTACATGCTTAGGCATACACGCAACAGCAAAGGTTTTCGAGTTACAATGTGTTGTTTAGGAAAAATAAGATAATTTCGCACGATGCGAGATTTCCTTAAAACGTGGTTTCTGACAAATTTTGATGAAAGAAAATTCTCCTGTGGGTTCTCTTTTGAGGCTACACGTTTAGACGTACACCTCACACCAAATCTTTTCGAGTTACAACGTGTTGTGTAGGAGATACAAGCTAACTTTGTACGATGCGTTATTTCTTCCCGTAAAATATTTCCAATTTGTACTTATTTGTCTTTACTCTGCAAAATTGTATTTCCTTATAATGTGGTATTCTTACATATTCTTTCGAGAGAAAACTCTTCTGTGCCTTCTCTTTTTAGGCTCCACACTTAGACATACACGCAACACCAAAGCTTTTCGAGTTACAACATGTTGTTTAGGAAAAAGATGATTTCGCACAATGCGGGATTTCCTTAAAACGTGGTTTTCTGAAAAATTTTGACGAAAGAAAATTCTCCTGTGGGTTCTCTTTTGAGGCTACACGTTTAGATGTACACGCTACAGCAAATCTTTTCGAGTAACAATGTGTTGTTTAGGAGATTCAAGCTAATTTTGTACTATGCGTTAATTCTTCTCGTAAAGTTTTTCCAATATGTAAGTATTTGTCTTTACTCTGCAACACTGTATTTCCTTATAACGTGGTATTCTTACATATTCTTTCGAGAGAAAACTATCCTGTGCGTTCCCTTTTGAGGCTACACACTTAGATATACAGGCAACACCAAAGCTTTTCGAGGTACAACGTGTTGTTTATGAAAAACAAGATAATTTCGCACGATGCGGGATTTCCTTAAAACATGGTTTTCTGACAAATTTTGAAGAAAGAAAATTCTCCTGTGGGTTCTCTTTTGAGGCTGCACGTGTAGACGTACGAGCCTCACCAAATCTTTTCGAGTTCCAACGTGTTGTTTAGGAGATACAAGCTAATTTTGTACGACACGTTATTTCTTCTCTTAAAGTGTTTCCAATACGTACGTATTTGTCTTTACTCTGCAACACTGTATTTCCTTATAACGTAGTATTCTTACATATTCTTTCGAGAGAAAACTCTCCTGGGTGTTCTCTTTTGAGGCTACATGCTTAGACATACACGCAACAGCAAAGGTTTTCGAGTTACAATGTGTTGTTTAGGAAAAATAAGATAATTTCGCACGATGCGAGATTTCCTTAAAACGTGGTTTCTGGCAAATTTTGATGAAAGAAAATTCTCCTGTGGGTTCTCTTTTGAGGCTACACGTTTAGACGTACACCTCACACCAAATCTTTTCGAGTTACAACGTGTTGTTTAGGAGATACAAGCTAATTTTATACGATGCGTTATTTCTTCCCGTAAAATATTTCCAATTTATACTTATTTGTCTTTACTCTGCAAAATTGTATTTCCTTATAATGTGGTATTCTTACATATTCTTTCGAGAGAAAACTCTTCTGTGCCTTCTCTTTTCAGGCTCCACACTTAGACATACACGCAACACCTAAGCTTTTCGAGTTACAACATGTTGTTTAGGAAAAAGATGATTTCGCACAATGCGGGATTTCCTTAAAACGTGGTTTTCTGAAAAATTTTGACGAAAGAAAATTCTCCTGTGGGTTCTCTTTTGAGGCTACATGTTTAGACGTGCACGCTACAGCAAATCTTTTCGAGTAACAATGTGTTGTTTAGGAGATTCAAGCTAATTTTGTACTATGCGTTAATTCTTCTCGTAAAGTTTTTCCAATATGTAAGTATTTGTCTTTACTCTGCCACACTGTATTTCCTTATAACGTGGTATTCTTACATATTCTTTCGAGAGAAATCTATCCTGTGCGTTCCCTTTTGAGGCTACACACTTAGATATACAGGCAACACCAAAGCTTTTCGAGGTACAACGTGTTGTTTATGAAAAACAAGATAATTTCGCACGATGTGGGATTTCCTTAAAACGTGGTTTTCTGACAAATTTTGAAGAAAGAAAATTCTCCTGTGCTTTCTCTTTTGAGGCTACACGTTTAGACGTACACACCACACCAAATCCTTTCGAATTACCACATGTTGTTTAGGAGATACAAGCAAATTTTGTACGATGCAATATTTCTTCTCGTAAATTTTTCCAATACTTACGTATTTGTCTTTACTCTGCAACACTGTATTTCCTTATAACGTTGTATTCTTACATGTTCTTTCGAGAGAAAACTCTCCTGTGCGTTCTCTTTAGAGGCTCCATGCTTACACATACACGCAACACCAAAGCTTTTCGAGGTATAACGTTTTGTTTAGCAAAAAGAAGATGATTTCGCACGATACGGGATTTCCTTAAAACGTGGTTTTCTGACAAATTTTGAAGAAAGAAAATTCTCCTGTGGGTTCTCTTTTGAGGCTACATGTTTAAATGAACACGCAACACCAAATCTTTTCGAGTTACAATGTGTTGTTTTGGAGATACAAGCTAATTTTGTACGATGCGTTAATTCTTCTCCTAAAGTGTTTCCAATATGTACTTATTTGTCTTTACTCTGCAAAATTGTATTTCCTTATAACGTGGTATTCTTACATATTCTCTCAAGAGAAAACTCTCCTGTGCCTTCTCTTTTGAGGCTCCACGCTTACACATACACGCAACACCAATGCTTTTCTAGTTACAACATGTTGTTTAGGAAAAAGAAGGTGATTTCGCACGATGCGGAATTTCCTTAAAACGTGGTTTTCTGAAAAATTTTGAAGAAAGAAAATTCTCCTGTGGGTTCTCTTTTGAGGCTACACGTTTAGACGTACACACCACACCAAAAGTTTCGAGTTACAACTTGTTGTTTAGGAGATACAACCTAATTTTGTACTATGCATTAATTATTCTCGTAAAGTGTTTCCAATACGTACGTGTTTCTCTTTACTCTGCAACACTGTATTTCCTTATAACGTGGTATTCTTACATATTCTTTCGAGAGAAACTCTCCTGTGTGTTCTCTTTTGAGGCTACATGCTTAGACAAACACGCAACACCAGAGCTTTTCGAGTTAAAACGTGTTGTTTAGGAAAAAATAGATAATTTCGCTCGATGCGAGATTTCCATAAAACGTGGTTTCTGACAAATTTTGATGAAAGAAAATTCTCCTGTGGGTTCTCTTTTGGGGCTACACGTTTAGACGTACACGTCACACCAAATCTTTTCGAGTTACAACGTGTTGTTTAGGAGATACAAGCTATTTTGTACGATGCGTTATTACTTCTCGTAAAGTGATTCCAATATGTACTTAATTGCCTTTACTCTGCAAAATTGTATTTCTTTATAACGTGGTATTCTTACATATTCTTTCGAGAGAAAACTCTCCTGTGCGTTCTCTTTTGAGGCTCCACGCTTAGACATACAGGCAACACCAAAGCTTTTCGAGTTACAACATGTTGTTTAGGAAAAAGAAGATGATTTGACACCATGCGGGATTTCCTTAAAACGTGGTTTTCTGAAAAATTTTAACGAAAGAAAATTCTCCTGTGGGTTCTCTTTTGAGGGTACACGTTTAGACGTACACGCCACACCAAATCTTTTCGAGTTACAACGTGTTGTTTAGGAAATACAAGCTAATTTTGTACTGTGCTTTAATTCTTCTCGTAAAGTGTTTCCAATACGTACGTGTTTGTCTTTACTCTGCAACACTGTATTTCCTTATAACTTGGTATTCTTACATATTCTTTTGAGAGAAAACTCTCCTGTGCGTTCTCCTTTGAGGCTACATGCTTAGACATACACATAACGCCAGAGCTTTTCGAGTTACAACGTGTTGTTTAGGGAAAACAAGATAGTTTCGTACGATGCGAGATTTCCTTAAAACGTGGTTTCTGACAAATTTTGATGAAAGAAAATTCTCCTGTCGGTTCTCTTTTGAGGCTACACGTTTAGACGTACACGTCACACCAAATCTTTTCGAGTTACAACGTGTTGTTTAGGAGATACAAGCTAATTTTGTACGATGCGTTATTTCTTCTTGCAAAGTGTTTCCAATACATATGTATTTGTCTTTACTCTTCAACACTGTATTTCCTTATAACGTTGAATTCTTACGTGTTCTTTCGAGAGAAAACTCTCCTGTGCCTTCTCTTTTGAGGTTCCACGCTTAGACCTACACGCAACACCAAAGCTTTTCGAGTTAAAACATGTTGTTTAGGAAAAAGAAGATGATTTGGCATGATGCGGGATTTCCTTAAAACGTGGTTTTCTGAAAAATTTTGACGAAAGAAAATTCTCCTGTGGGTTCTCATTTGAGGCTACACGTTTAGATATACATGCCACACCAAATCTTTTCGAGTTACAACGTGTTGTTAAGGAGATACATGCTTATTTTGTAAGACGCGTTAATTCTTCTAGTAAAGTGTTTCCTATACGTACGTATTTGTCTTTACTCTGCAACACTGTATTTCCTTATTCGTGGTATTCTTACATATTCTTTCGAGAGAAAACTATCCTGTGTGTTCCCTTTTGAGGCTACACACTAAGACATACATGCAACACCAAAGCTCTTCGAGTTACAACGTGTTGTTTAGGAAAAACAAGATAATTTCGCACGATGCGGGATTTCCTTAAAACGTGATTTTCTGAAAAATTTTGATGAAAGAAAATTCTCCTATGGGATCTCTTCTGAGGCTACACCTTTAGACGTACATGCCACACCAATTCTTTTCGAGTTACAACGTGTTGTTTAGGAGATACAAGCTAATTTTGTACGATGCATTATTTCTTCTCATAAAGTGTTTCCAATACTTATGTATTTGTCTTTACTCTGCAACATTCGGTATTTCTTCTCGCATGGTAAAAAATTAGCTTGTATCTCCTAAACAACACGTTGGAACTCGAAAAGATTTGTTGTGGCGTTTACATATAAACGTGTAGCCTCAAAAGTGAACCCACAGGAGAATTTTCTTTCGTCAAAATTTTCCAGAAAACCACGTTTTATGGAAATCCCGCATCGTGCGAAATTATCTTGTTTTTCCTAAACAATACCTTGTACCTCGAAAAGTTTTGGTGTTGCGTGTATGTCTAAGCGTGTAGCCTCAAAAGAGAACGCACAGGGGAGTTTTCTCTCGAAAGAATATATAAGAATACCACGTTATATGGAAATACAGTGTTGCAGAGTAAAGACAAATATGTACGTATGGAAACACTTTACGAGAGGAAAAAACTCATGGTAAAAAATTAGCTTGTACCTCCTCAACAACACGTTGAAACTCGAAAAGATTTGGTGTCGTGTTTACATCTAAACGTGTAGCCTCAAAAAAGAACCCACAGGAGAATTTTCTTTCGTCAAAATTTGTCAGAAAACCACCTTTTAAGGAAATCCCGCATCGTGCAAAATTATCTTGTTTTTCCTAAACAACACGTTGTAACTCAAAAAGCTTTTGTGTTGCGTGTATGTCTAAGCGTGTAGCCTCAGAAGAGAACGCACAGAAGAGTTTTCTCTTGAAAGAATATGTAAGAATACCACGTTATAAGGAAATACAGTGTTGCAGAGTAAAGACAAATAGGTACTTATTGGAAACACTTTACGAGAAGAAATAATGTATCGTACAAAATTAGCTTGTATCTCCTAAACAACACGTTGTAACTCGAAAAGATTTGGTGTGGCGTGTACGTCTAAACATGTAGCCCCAAAAGGGAACCCACAGGAGAATTTTCTTTCGTCAAAATTTGTCAGAAAACCACGTTTTAAGGAAATCCCTCATCGTGCGAAATTATCTTGTTATTCCTAAACAACACGTTCTTACTCGAAAAGCTTTGGTGTTGCGTGTATGTCTAAGCATGTAGCCTCAGAAGAGAATGCACAGGAGAGTTTTCTCTCGAAAGAATATGTAAGAATACCACGTTATTTGGAAATACAGTGTTGCAGAGTAAAGACCAATATGTATATATTGGAAACACTTTATGAGAAGAAATAACGCATGGTAAAAAATTAGCTTGTATCTCCTAAACAACACGTTGTAACTCGAAAAGTTTTGGTGTGGTGTTTACATCTAAACGTGTAGCCTCAAAAGAGAACCCACAGGAGAATTTTCTTTCGTCAAAATATTTTGAGAAAACCACGTTTTAAGGAAATCCTGCATCATGCGAAATTATCTTGTTTTTCCTAAACAACACGTTGTAACTCGAAAAGCTTTTGGGTTGCGTGTATGTCTAAACGTGTGGCCTCTAAAGAGAATGCACAGGAGAGTTTTCTCTCGAAAGAATATGTAAGAATACCACGTTATAAGGTAATACAGTGTTGCAGAGTAAAGACAAATACATACGTATTGGAAACACTTAACGAGAAGAAATAACGCATCTACAAAATTAGCTTGTATCTCCTAAACAACACGTTTTAACTGGAAAAGATTTCATGTGGCGTGTACGTCTAAACATGTAGCCTCAAAAGAGAACCCACAGGAGAATTTTCTTTCGTCAAAATTTGTCAGACAACCACGTTTTAAGGAAATCCCGCATCGTGCGAAATTATTTTGTTTTTCGAAAACATCACGTTGTAACTCGACAAGCTTTGGTGTTGCGTGTATGTCTAAGCATGTAGCCTCAAAAGAGAACGCACAGGAGAGGTTTCTCTCGAAAGAATATGTAAGAAAACCACGATATATGGAAATACAGTGTTGCAGAGTAAAGACAAATATGTACGTATTGGAAACACTTAACGAGAAGAAATAACGCATCTACAAAATTAGCTTGTATCTCCTAAACAACACGTTGTGACTCAAAAGGATTTCGTGTGGCGTGTACGTCTAAACGTGTAGCCTCAAAAGAGAACCCACAGGAGTATTTTCTTTCGTCAAAATTTTTCAGAAAACCACGTTTTAAGGAAATCCCGCATAGTGAGAAATTATTTTGTTTTTCCAAAACAACACGTTGTAACTCGAAAAGCTTTGGTGTTGCGTGTATGTCTAAGCATGTAGCCTCAAAAGAGAACACACAGGAGAGGTTTCTCTCGAAAGAATATGTAAGAAAACCACGATATATGGAAATACAGTGTTGCAGAGTAAAGACAAATATGTACGTATTGGAAACACTTTACGAGAAGAAATAACGCATGGTATAAAATTAGCTTGTATCTCCTAAACAACACGTTGTGACTCAAAAGGATTTGATGTGGTGTTTACATCTAAACGTGTAGCCTCAAAAGAGAACCCACAGGAGTATTTTCTTTCATCAAAATTTTTTCAGAAAACCACGTTTTAAGGAAATCCCGCATCGTGCGAAATTATTTTGTTTTTGCTAAACAACACGTTGTAACTCGAAAAGCTTTGGTGTTGCGTGTATGTCTAAGCGTGTAGCCTCAAAAGAGAATGCACAGTAGAGTATTCTCTCGAAAGAATATGTAAGAATACCACGTTATAAGGAAATACAGTGTTGCAGAGTAAAGACAGATACATACGTATTGGAAACACTTTACGAGAAGGAATAATACATCGTACAAAATTAGCTTGTATTTCCTAAACAACACGCTGTAACTCGAAAAGATTTGGTGTGGCGTGTACGTTGAAATGTGTAGCCTCAAAAGAGAACCCACAGGAGAATTTTCTTTCGTCAAAATTTGTCAGAAAACCACGTTTTAAGGAAATCCCGCATCGTGCAAAATTATCTTGTGTTTCCCTAACAACACGTTTTAACTCGAAAAGCCTTGGTGTTGCGTGTATGTCTAAACTTGTCAGCTCAAAGAGAAAGCACAGGAGAGTTTTCTCTCGAAAGAATATATAAGAATACCACGTTATAAGGAAATACAGTGTTGCAGAGTAAAGACAAATAGTATTGGAAACACTTTACGAGAAGAAATAACGCATCGTACAAAATTAGCTTGTATCTCCTAAACAACGCGTTGTAACTCGAAAAGATCTGGTGTGGCGTGTAGCCTCAAAAGAGAACCCACAGGAGAATTTTCTTTCGTCAAAATTTGTCAGAAAACCACGTATTAAGGAAATCCCCCATCGTGCGAAATTATCTTGTTTTTCCTAAACAACACGTTGTGACTCAAATAGCTTTGGTTCTGCGTGTATGTCTAAGCGTGTAGCCTCAAAAGAGAACGCACAGGAGAGTTTTCTCTAGAAAGAATATGAAAGAATACCACGTTATAAGGAAATACAGTGTTGCAGAGTAAAGACAGATGCATACATATTGGAAACACTTTACGAGAAGAAATAATGCATCGTACAAAATTAGCTTGTATTTACTAAAAAGCACGTTGTAACTCGAAAAGATTTGGTGTGGCATGTACCTCTAAACGTGTAGCATCTAAAGAGAATACACTGGAGAATTTTCTTTCGTCAAAATTTGTCAGAAAACCACATTTTAAGGTAATCCCGCATCGTGCGAAATTATCTTGTTTTTCCTAAACAACAAGTTGTAACTCGAAAAGCTTTGGTGTTGCGTGTATGTCTAAGCGTGTAGCCTCTAAAGAGAACGCACCGGAGAGTTTTCTCTCGAAAGAACATGTAAGAATACAATGTTATTAGGAAATACAGTGTTGCAGAGTAAAGACAAATACGTAAATATTGGAAACACTTTACGAGAATAAATAATGCATCGTACAAAATTAGCTTGTATCTCCTAAACAACACGTGGTAATTCAAAAGGATATGGTGTGGCGTGCACGTCTAAACGTGTAGCCTCAAAAGAGAACCCACAGGAGAATTTTCTTTCGTCAAAATTTGTCAGAACACCAAGTTTTAAGGAAATCACGCATCGTGCGAAATTATCTTCTTTTTCATAAACAACACGTTGTAACTTAACAAGCTTTGGTGTTGCCTGTATGTCTAAGTGTGTAGCCTCAAAAGGGAACGCACAGGATAGTTTTCTCTCGAAAGAATGTGTAAGAATACCACGTTATAAGGAAATACAGTGTTGCAGAGTAAAGACAAATACGTACGTATTGGAAACACTTTACGAGAAGAAATAAAGCATCGTACAAAATTAGCTTGTATGTGCTAAACAACACGTGGTAACACGAAAGGATTAGGTGTGACGTGCACGTCGAAACGTGAAGCCTCAAAAGAGAACCAAAAGAATAATTTTCTTTCGTCAAAATTTGTCAGAAAACCATGTTTTAAGGAAATCCGGCATCGTGCGAAAGTATCTTGTTTTTTATAAACAACACGTTGTAACTCAAAAAGCTTTGGTGTTGCCTGTATGTCTAAGTGTTTAGCCTCAAAAGGGAATGCACAGGATAGTTTTCTCTCGAAAGAATATGTAAGAATACCACATTATAAGGAAATACAGTGTTGCAGAGTAAAGACAAATACGTACGTATTGGAAACACTTTACGAGAATTAACGCATTATAAAAAATTAGCTTGTATCTCCTAAACAACACAATGTAACTCGAAAAGATTTGGTGTGACGTGTACGTCTAAATATGTAGCCTCAAAAGTGAACCCACAGGAGAATTTTCTTTCGTCAAAATTTTTCAGAAAACCAGGTTTTTAGGAAATCCCGCATCATGCGAAATCATCTTCTTTTTCCTAAACAACACGTTGTAACTCGAAAAGCTTTGGTGTTGCGTGTTTGTCTAATCATGTAGCCTCAAAAGAGAATGCACAGGAGAGTTTTCCCTCGAAAAAATATGTAAGAATACCATGTTATAAGGTAATACAGTGTTGCAGAGTAAAGACAAATATGTATGTATTGGAAACACTTTACGAGAAGAAATAACGCATCATACAATATTTGCTTGTGTCTCCTAAACAACACGTTGTAACTGAAAAATATTTGGTGTGGCTCGTACGTCTACACGTGTAGCCTCAAAAGAGAACCTACAGGAGAACTTTCTTTCGTCAAAATTTGTCAGAAAACCACGTTTTAAGGAAATCCCGCTTCGTGCAAAATTATCTTTTTTTTCCTAAACAACACGTTGTACCTCGAAAAGCTTTGGTGTTGCGTGTATGTCTGAGCATGTAGCCTCTAAAGAGAATGCACAGGAGAGTTTTCTCTCAAAAGAACATGTAAGAATACAACGTTATAAGGAAATACAGTGTTGCAGAGTAAAGACAAATACATATGTATTGGAACCACTTTACGAAAAGAAATAACACATCATACAAAATTAGCTTGTATCTCTTAAGCAACATGTTGTAACTCGGAAGGATTTGGTGTGGCGTGCACGTCTAAACGTGTAGCCTCAAAACAGAAGTCACAGGAGAATTTTCTTTCGTCAAAATTTGTCAGAAAACCACGTTTTAAGGAAATCCCGCATCGTACAAAATTATATTGTTTTCCATAAACAACACGTTGTAACTCGAAAAGCTTTGGTGTTGCCTGTATGTCTAAGTGTGTAGCCTCAAAAGGGAACGCACAGGATAGTTTTCTCTTGAAGGAATATGTAAGAATACCACGTTATAAGGAAATATAATGCTGCAGTGTAAAGACAAATATGTACTTATTGGAAACACTTTATGAGAAGAATTAACGCATCGTAAAAAATTAGCTTATATCTCCTAAACAACACGTTGTAATTCGAAAAGATTTGGTGTGGCTCGTACCTCTACACGTGTAGCCTCAAAAGAGAACCCACAGGAGAACTTTCTTTCGTCAAAATTTTTCAGAAAACCACGTTTTATGGAAATCTCGCATCGTTCTAAATTATCTTGTTTTTCCTAAACAACACATTGTAACTCGAAAAGCTTTGGCGTTGCATGTTTGTCTAAGCGTGTCCCCTCAAAAGAGAACGCACAGGAGAGTTTTCCCTCGAAATAATATGTAAGAATACCATGTTATAAGGAAATACAGTGTAGCGGATTAAAGACAAATAAGTACGTATTGGAAACACTTTACGAGAAGAAATAATGCTTCGTACAAAATTAGCTTGTATCTCCTAAACAACACGTGGTAACGTGAAAGGATTTGGTGTGGCGTGTACGTCTAAACGTGTAGCCTCAAAAGAGAACCCACAGGAGAATTTTCTTTATTCAAAATTTTTCAGAAAACCACATTTTAAGGAAATCCCGCATCGTGCGTAATCATCTTCTTTTTCCTAAACAACATGTTGTAACTCGAAAAGCTATGGTGTTGCGTGTATGTGTAAGCGTGGAGCCTCAAAAGAGAAGGCACTGGAGAGTTTTCACTCCAAAGAATATGTAAGAATACCACGTTATAAGGAAATACAATTTTGCAGAGTAAAGACAAATAAGTACATATTGGAAACACTTTACGAGAAGAAATAACACATCTTACAAAATTATCTTGTATCTCCTAAACAACACGTTGTAACTCGAAAGGATTTGGTGTGACGTGTACGTCTAAAAGTGTAGCCTCAAACGAGAACACACAGGAGAATTTTCTTTCATCAAAATTTGTCAGAAACCACGTTTTAAGGAAATCTCGCATCGTGCGAAATTATCTTGTTTTTCCTAAACAACACGTTGTAACTCGAAAAGCTTTGGTGTTGCGTGTATGTCTAAGCGTGTAGCCTCAAAAGAGAACGCACAGGAGAGTTTTCTCTCGAAAGACTATGTAAGAATACCACGTTATAAGGAAATAAAGTGTTGCAGAGTAAAGACAACTACGTACGTATTGGAAACACTTTAAGAGAAGAAATAACACATCGTACAAAATTAGCTTGTATCTCCTATACAACACGTTGTAACTCGAAAAGATTTGGTGTGGCTCGTACCTCTACACGTGTAGCCTCAAAAGAGAACCCACAGGATAACTTTCTTTCGTCAAAATTTTTCAGACAACCACGTTTTATGGAAATCTCGCATCGTGCAAAATTATCTTGTATTTCCTAAACGACACATTGTAACTCGAAAAGCTTTGGCGTTGCGTGTATGTCTAAGCGTGTAGCCTCTAAAGAGAACGCACAGGAGAGTTTTCTCTCGAAAGAATATGTAAGAATACAACGTTATAAGGAAATACACTGTTGTAGAGTTAAGACAAATAAGTACTTATTGGAAAACTTTACGAGCAGAAGTAACACATCTTACAAAATTAGCTTGTATCTCCGAAACAACACGTGGTAACTCGAAAAGATTTGGTGTGCCGTGTACGTCTAAACGTGTAGCCTCAAAAGAGAACCCACAGGAGAATTTTCTTTCGTCAAAATTTTTCAGAAAACCACCTTTTAAGGAAATCCTGCATCGTGCGAAATCATCTTCTTTTTCCTAAACAACATGTTGTAACTCGAAAAGCTTTGGTGTTGCGTGTATGTGTAAGCATGAAGCCTCAAAAGAGAAGGCACAGGAGAGTTTTCTCTCAAAAGATTATATAAGAATACCACGTTATAAGGAAATACAATTTTGCAGAGTAAAGACAAATAAGTACATATTGGAATGACTTTACAAGAAGAAATAACGCATCGTAAAAAAGTAGCTTGTATCTCCTAAACAACACGTTGTAACTCGAAAAGATTTGGTGTGACGTGTATGTCTAAGCGTGTAGCCTCAAAAGGGAACCCACAAGAGACTTTTCTTTCATCAAAATTTGTCAGAAACCACGTTTTAAGGAAATCTCGCATCGTGCGAAATTATCTTGTTTTTCCTAAATAACACGTTATAACTCAAAAAGCTTTGATGTTGCCTGTATGTCTAAGTGTGTAACCTCAAAAGAGAATGCACAGGATAGTTTTCTCTTGAAAGAATATGTAAGAATACCACGTTATAAGGAAATACAATGTTGCAGAGTAAAGACAAATACGTACGTATTGGAAACACTTTACGAGAAGAATTAACGCATCTTAAAAAATTAGCTTGTATCTCCTAAACAACACGTTGTAACTCGAAAAGATTTGCTGTGGCATGTACGTCTAAACGTGTAGCCTCAAAAGAGAACCTACAGGAGAATTTTCTTTCTTCAAAATTTTTCAAAAAACCACGTTTTAAGGAAATCCCGATTCGTGTGAAATCATCTTCTTTTTCCTAAACAACATGTTGTAACTTGAAAAGCATTGGTGTTTCGTGTATGTGTAAGCGTGGAGCCTCAAAAGAAAAGGCACAGGAGAATTTTCTCTCGAAAGAATATGTAAGAATACCACGTTATACGGAAATACAATTTTGCAGAGTATAGACAAATAAGTACATATTGGAAACACTTACAAGAAGAAATAACGCATCATACAAAATTAGCTTGTATCTCCTAAACAACACGTTGTAACTCGAAAAGATTTGGTGTGGCGTGTACGTCTAAAAGTGTAGCCTCAAAAGAGAACCCACAGGAGAATTTTATTTCATCAAAATTTGTCAGAAACCAGGTTTTAAGGAAATCTCGCATCGTGCGAAATTATCTTGTTTTTCCTAAACAACACGTTGTAACTCGAAAAGCTTTGGTGTTGCGTGTATGTCTAAGCGTGTAGCCTCAAAAGAGAACGCACAGGATAAAATTCTCCTGTGGGTTCTCTTTTGAGGGTACACGTTTAGACGTACACGCGACAACAAATCCTTTCGAGTTATAACGTGTTGTTTAGGAGATACAAGCTAATTTTCTACTATGTGTTATTTCATCTCGTAAAGTTTAAGTGTTTCCAATAAGTATGTATTTGTCTTTACTCTGCAACACTGTATTTCCTTAAAACGTGGTATTCCTACATATTCTTTCGGGAGAAAACTCTCCTGTGCATTCTCTTTTGAGGCTACACGATTAGAAATACACGCAACACCAAATCCTTTCGAGTTACAAAGTGTTGTTTAGGAAAAACAAGATATTTTCGCATGGTGCGGGATTTCTGTAAAAAGTGTTTTTTGACAAATTTTGACCAAAGAAAAGTCTCCTGTGGGTTCTCTTTTGAGGCTACACGTTTAGACGTACACACCACACCAAATCTTTTCCAGTTACAACGTGTTCTTTAGGAGATACAAGCTAATTTTGCATGATGCTTTATTTCTTCTCGTAAAGTGTTTCCAATAAGTACGTATTTGTCTATATTCTGCTTCACTGTATTTCCTTATAACGCGGTATTCTTACATATTCTTTCGAGAGAAAACTCTCCTGTGTGTTCCCCTTTGAGGCTACGCACTTAGACATACACGCAACACCAAAGCTTTTCAAGTTACAACGTGTTGTTTAGGAAAAACAAGATAATTACGCACGATGCGGGATTTCCTTAATAAGTGGTTTTCTGACAAATTTTGACCAAGGAAAATTCCTCTATGGGTTCTCTTTTGAGGCTACACGTTTAGACGTACAGGCCACACCAAATCTTTTTAAGTTACACCGTGTTGTTTAGGAGATACAAGCTAATTTTGTACGATGCGTTATTTCTTCTCCTAAAGAGTTTCCAATAAGTAAGTATATGTCTTTATTCTGCAACACTGTATTTCCTTATAATGTGGTATTCTTACATATTCTTTCAAGAAAAAACTCTCCTGTGCGTTCACATTTGAGGCTACACGCTTAGACATATACGCAACACCAAAGCTTTTCGAGTTACACCGTGTTGTTTAGGAAGAACAAGATAATTTTGCAAGATGCGGGATTTCCAAAAAACTTGGTTTTCTGACAAATTTTGACGAAAGAAAATTCTCCTGTGGGTTCTCTTTTGAGGCTACACATTTAGATGTACACGCCACACCAAATCTTTTTGAGTTTCAACGTGTTATTTAGGAGATACAAGCTAAATTTTTAAGATGCGTTATTTCTTCTCGTAAAGTGTGTCCAATACGTACTTATTTGTCTTTACTCTGCAACACTGTATTTCCTTATAACGTGGTATTCTTACATATTCTTTCGAGAGAAAACTCTCTTGTGTGTTCTCTTTTGAGGCTACACGCTTAGACATACACGCAGCACCAAAGCTTTTCGAGTTACAACGTGTTGTTTAGGAAAAACAAGATAATTTCCACGATGCGGGATTTCCATAAAACGTGGTTTTCTGACAAATTTTGACGAAAGAAAATTCTCCTGTGAGTTCTCTTTTGAGGCTGTACGTTTAGACGTACACGCCACACCAAATCTTTTCGAGTTACATCGTGTTGTTTAGGAGATACAAGCTAATTTTGTACGATGCGTTATTTCTTCTCGTAAAGTGTTTCCAATACATACGTAATTGTCTTTACTCTGCAACACTGTATTTCCTTATAACGTGGTATTCTTATATATTCTTTCGAGAGAAAACTCTCCTGTGCGTTCTCTTTTGAGGCCACACGTTTAGACATACACGCAACACCAAAGCTTTTCGAGTTACAATGTGTTGTGTAGGAAAAACAAGATAATGTCGCACAATGCGGGATTTACTTAAAACAGGTTGTAATTCGAAAAGCTTTGGTGTTGCGTGTATGTCTAAGCATGTAGCCTCTAAAGAGAACGCACAGGAGAGTTTTTCTCTCGAAAGAATATGCAAGATTACCACGTTATAAGGAAATACAGTGTTGCAGAGTAAAGGCAAATACATACGTATTGGAAACATTTAACCTTTACGAGAAGAAATAACGCATCTTAAAAAATTAGCTTGTATCTCCTAACCAACACGTTGTAACTCGAAAGGATTTGGTGTGGCGTGTAAGTCTAAATGTGTAGCCTCAAAAGAGAACCCACAGGAGAATTTTCTTTCTTCAAAATTTGTCAGAAAACCACGTTTTATGGAAATCCCGCATCGTGCGAAATTATCTTGTTTTTTCGAAACAACACGTTGTAACTCAAAAAGCTTTGTTGTTGCGTGTATGTCTAAGCGTGTAGCCTCAAAAGAGAATGCAAAGGAGAGTTTTTTCTCGAAAGAATATGTAAGAATACCACGTTATTATGAAACACAGTGTTGTAGAGTAAAGACAAATACGTATTGGAAAAACTTTAGGAGAAGAAATAACGCATCGTAAAAAATTAGCTTGTATCTCCTAAACAACACGTTGTAACTTAAAAAGATTTGGTGTGTAGCCTGTACATCTAAACGTGTAGCCTCAAAAGAGAACCCACAGGAGAATTTTCTTTCGTCAAAATTTTCCAGAAAACCACGTTTTAAGGAAATCCCGCATCGTGCGCAATTATCTTGTTTTTCCTAAACAACACGTTGTAACTCGAAAAGCTTTGGTGTTTGGTGTATGTCTAAGCGTGTAGCCCCAAAAGAGAACGCACAGGAGAGTTTTCTCTCGAAAGAATATGTAAGAATACCACGTTATAAGGAAATACAGTGTGGCAGAGTAAAGACAAATACGTACGTATTGGAAGCACTTTATGAGAGAAATAACGCATCTTGCAAAATTAGCTTGTATGTCCTAAACAACACGTTGTAACTCAAAAAGATTTAGTGTGGCGTGTTCGTCTAAAAGTGTAGCCTCAAAAGAGAACCCACAGGAGAGTTTTCTTTCGTCAAAATTTGTCAGAAAACCACGTTTTAAGGAAATCCCGCATCGTGCGAAATTATCTTGTTTTTCCTAAACAACACGTTGTAACTAGAAAAGCTTTGGTGTTGCGTGTATGTCTAAGCATGCAGCCTCAAAAGAGAATGCACAGGAGAGTTTTCTCTCGAAAGAATATGTAAGAATGCCACGTTATAAGGAAATATATTGCTGCAGAGTAAAGACATACATGTACTTAATGGAAACACATTATGAGAAGAAATAACGCATGGTACAAAATTAGCTTGTATCTCCGAAACAACACGTGGTAACTCAAAAAGATTTGGTGTGGCATGTACGTCTGAGAGTGTAGCCTCAGAAGAGAACCCACAGGAGAATTTTCTAACCTCAAAATTTGTCAGAAAACCACGTTTTAAGGAAATCCCGCATCGTGCGTAATTATCTTGTTTTTCCTAATCAACACGTTGTAACTCGAAAAGCTTTGGTGTTGCGTGTATGTCTAAGCGTGTAGCCTCCAAAGAGAACGCACAGGAGAGTTTTCTCTCAAAAGAATATGTAAGAAAACCATGTTATAAGGAAATAAAGTGTTGCAGAGTAAAGACAAATACGTACTTATGGGAAACACTTTACGAGAAGAAATAACGCATCATGTAAAATTAGCTTGTATCTCCTAAACAACACGCTGTAACTCGAAAAGATTTGGTGTGGCGTGTAGGTCTAAACGTGTAGCCTCAAAAGAGAACCCACAGGAGAGTTTTCTTTTGTCAAAATTTGTCAAAAACCACGTTTTAAGGAAATCCCGCATCGTGCGAAATTATCTTGTTTTTCCTAAACAACATGTTGTAACTCGAAAAGCATTGGTGTTGCGTGTATGTCTAAGCGTGTAGCCTCAAAAGAGAACGCACAGGAGAGTTTTCTCCCGAAAGAATATGTAGGAATACCACGTTATAAGGAAATACAGTGTTGCAGAGTAAAGACAAATACATACTTATTGGAAACACTTAAACTTAACGAGTAGAAATAACACATAGTACAAAATTAGCTTGTATCTCCTAAACAACACGTTATAACTCGAAAGGATTTGGTGTGGCTTGTACGTCTAAATGTGTACGCTCAAAAGAGAACCCACAAGAGAATTTTCTTTCGTCAAATTTGTCAGAAAACCATGTTTTAAGGATATCCCGCATCGTGCGAAATTATCTTGTTTTTCCTAAACAACACGTTGTAACTCGAAAAGCTTTGGTGTTGCGTGTATGTCTATGCGTGTAGCCACTTAAGAGAACGCACAGGAGATTTTTCTCTCCAAAGAACATGTAAGAATACCACGTTATAAGGAAATACAGTGTTTCAGAGTAAAGGCAAATACTTACTTATTGGAAACACTTTACGAGAAGAAATAACGCATCGTAAAAAATTAGCTTGTATCTCCTAAACAACACGTGGTAACTCGAAAGGATTTGGTGTGGCATGCACTTCTAAACGTGAAGCCTCAAAAGAGAACCCACAGGAGAATTTTCTTTCGTCAAAATTTGTCAGAAAACCACGTTTTAAGGAAATCCCGCATCGTGTGAAATTATCTTCTTTTTCATAAACAACACGTTGTAACTCGAAAAGCTTTGGTGTTGTGTGTATGTCTAAGACTGTAGCCCAAAAGAGAACGGACAGGAGACGTTTCCCTCAAAAGAATATATAAGAATACCATGTTATAAGGAAATACAGTGTTGCAGAGTAAAGACAAATAAGTACGTATTGGGAAACTTTACGAGCAGAAGTAACACATCTTACAAAATTAGCTTGTATCTCCAAAACAACATGTTATAACTCGAAAAGATTTGGTGTTCCGTGTACGTCTAAATGTGTAGCCTCAAAAGAGAACCCACAGGAGAATTTTCTTTCTTCAAAATTTTTCAGAAAACTACGTTTTAAGGAAATCCCGCATCGTGCGAAATCATCTTCTTTTTCCTAAGCAACATGTTGTAACTCGAAAAGCTTTGGTGTTGCGTGTATGTGTAAGCGTGGAGCCTCAATAGAGAAGGCACAGGAGAGTTCTCTCTTGAAAGAATATGTAAGAATACCACGTTATAAGGAAATACAATTTTGCAGAGTAAAGACAAATAAGTACATATTGGAAACACTTTACAAGAAGAAATAACGCATCGTAAAAAATTAGCTTGTATCTCCTAAACAACACGTTGTAACTCGAAAAGATTTGGTGTGACGTGTACGTCTAAGCGTGTAGCCTCAAAAGGGAACCCACAAGAGAATTTTCTTTCATCAAAATTTGTCAGTAACCACGTTTTAAGGATATATCGCATCGTGCGAAATTATCTTGTTTTTCCTAAATAACATGTTATAACTCAAAAATCTTTGGTGTTGCATGTATGTCTAAGTGTGTAACCACAAAAGAGAACGCACAGGATAGTTTTCTCTAGAAAGAATATGTAAGAATACCACGTTATAAGGAAATACAATGTTGCAGAGTAAAGACAAATACGTATGTATTGGAAACACTTCACGAGAAGAATTAACGCATCGTAAAAAATTAGCTTGAATCTCCTAAACAACACGTTGTAACTCGAAAAGATTTGGTGTGGCATGTACGTCTAAACGTGTAGCCTCAAAAGAGAACCTACAGGAGAATTTCATTTCTTCAAAAATTTTCAGAAAATCACGTTTTAAGGAAATCCCGCATTGTGCGAAATCATCTTCTTTTTCCTAAACAACATGTTGTAACTCGAAAAGCTTTGGTGTTGCGTGTATGTGTAAGCGTGGAGCCTCAAAAGAGAAGGCAAAGGAGAGTTTTCTCTTGAAAGAGTATGTAAGAATACCACGTTATAAGGAAATACAATTTTGCAGAGTAAAGACAAATAAATACATATTGGAAACACTTTACGAGAAGAAATAACGCATCGTTCAAAATTACCTTGTATCTCCTAAACAAAACGTTGTAACTTGAAAAGATTTGGTGTGACGTGTACGTCTAAAAGTGTAGCCTCAAAAGAGAACCCACAGGAGAATTTTCTTTCATCAAAATTTGTCAGAAACCACGTTTAAAGGAAATCTCGCATCGTGCGAAATTATCTTGTTTTTCCTAAACAACACGTTGTAACTCGAAAACCTTTGGTGTTGCGTGTATGTCTAAGCGTGTAGCCTCAAAAGAGAACTCACAGGAGAGTTTTCTCTCGAAAGAATATGTAAAAATACCACGTTATAAGGAAATACAGTGTTGCAGAGTAAAGACAAATAGTATTGGAAACACTTTAAGAGAAGAAATAATGCATCGTACAAAATTAGCTTGTATCTCCTAAACAACACGTTGTTACTCGAAAAGATTTGGTGTGGCTCGTACCTCTACATGTGTAGCCTCAAAAGAAAATCCACTGGAGAACTTTCTTTCGTCAACATTTTTCAGACAACCACGTTTTATGGAAATCTCACATCGTGCGAAATTATCTTGTTTTTCCTAAACAGCACATTGTAACTCGAAAAGCTTTGGCGTTGCGTGTATGTCTAAGTGTGTAGCCTCTAAAGAGAACGCACAGTAGAGTTTTCTCTCCAAAGAATATGTAAGAATACCACGTTATAAGGAAATAAAGTGTTGCAGAGTAAAGACAAATACGTACATATTGGAAACACTTTACGAGAAGAAATAACGCATCATACAAAATTAGCTTGTATCTCCTAAACAACACGTGGTAACTTGAAAGGAATTGGTGTGGTGTGTACGTCTAAACATGTAGCCTCAAAAGAAAACCCACTGAAGAATTTTCTTTCGTCAAATTTTTCAGAAAACTAAGTTTTAAGGAAATCCTGCATCGTGCGAAATTATCTTGTTTTTCATAAACAACACATTGTAACTCGAAAAGGTTTGGTGTTGCCTCTTTGTCTAAGTGTGTAGCCGCAAAAGGGAAAGCACGGGATAGTTTTCTCTCGAAAGAATATGTAAGAATACCACGTTATAAGGAAATACAGTGTTGCAGAGTAAAGACAAATATGTAAGTCTTGGAAACACTTTATGAGAATAATTAACACATCCTACAAAATTAGCTTGTATCTCCGAAACAACACGTTGTAACTCGAAAAGATTTGGTGTGGCAGGTTCGTCTAAACGTGTAGCCTCAAAAGAGAACCCACAGGAGAATTTTCTTTCGTCAAAATTTTTCAGAAAACCACACTTCAAGGAAATCCCGCATCGTGCGAAATCATCTTCTTTTTCCTAAACAACATGTTGTAACTCGAAAAGCTTTGGTGTTGCGTGTATGTGTAAGCGTGTAGCCTCAAAAGAGAAGGCACAGGAGAGTTTTCTCTTGAAAGATTATGTAAAAATACCACGTTATAAGGAAATACAATTTTGCAGAGTAAAGACAAATAAGTACATATTGGAAACCCTTTACGAGAAGAAATAACACATCGTACAAAATTAGCTTGTATCTCCTAAACAACACGTTGTAACTCGAAAAGATTTGGTGTGACATGTACGTCTAAAGGTGTAGCCTCAACAGAGAACCCACAAGAGAATTTTCTTTCATCAAAATTTGTCAGAAACCAGGTTTTAAGGAAATCTCGCATCGTGCGAAATTATCTTGTTTTTCCTAAACAACACTTTGTAACTCGAAAAGCTTTGGTGTTGCGTGTGTGTCTAAGCGTGTAACCTCAAAAGAGAACGCACAGGATAGTTTTATTTCGAAAGAATATGTAAGAATACCACGTTATAAGGAAATACAATGTTGCAGAGTAAAGACAAATACGTACTGGAAACACTTTACGAGACGAATTAACGCATCGAAAAAATTAACTTGTATCTCCTAAACAACACATTGTAACTCGAAAAGATTTGGTATGGCATGTACGTCTAAACGTGTAGCCTCGAAAGAGAACCCACAGGAGAATTTTCTTTCTTCAAAATTTTTCAGAAAACCACGTTTTAAGGAAATCCCGCATCATGCGAAATCATCTTCTTTTTCCTAAATAACAGGTTGTAACTCGAAAAGCTTTGGTGTTGCGTGTATGTGTAAGTGAGGAGCCTCAAAAGAGAAGGCACAGGAAAGTTTTCTCTCGAAAGAATATGCAAGAATACCACGTTATAAGGAAATACAATTTTGCAGAGTAAAGACAAATAAGTACTTATTGGAAACACTTTAGGAGAAGAAATAACGCATCGTACAAAATTAGCTTGTATCTCCTAAACAACACGTTGTAACTTGAAAGGATTTGGTGTGACGTGTATGTCTCAACGTGTAGCCTCAAAAGAGAACCCATGAAGATCCAGAAATGAAACCACACACCTATGGCCACTTGATCCTCGACAAAGAGGCTGAAAACATCCAATGGAAAAAAGATAGCCTTTTCAACAAATGGTGCTGGTTCAACTGGAGGTCAGCATGCAGAAGAATGCGACTTGATCCATCCTTGTCTCCTTGTACTAAGCTCAAATCCAAATGGATCAAGGACCTCCACATAAAGCCAGACACTCTGAAGCTAATAGAAAAGAAACTGGGGAAGACCCTTGAGGACATCGGTACAGGGAGAAAGTTTCTGAACAGAACACCAATAGCGTATGCTCTAAGAGCAAGAATTGACAAATGGGACCTCATAAAGATACAAAGTTTCAGTAAGACAAAGGACACCATCAAGAGGACAAATCGGCAACCAACAAATTGGGAAAAGATCTTCACCAATCCTACATCAGATAGAGGGCTAATATCCAATGTATATAAAGAACTCAAGAAGTTAGACTCCAGAAAACCGAACAATCCTATTAAAAAATGGGGTACAGAGTTAAACAAAGAATTCACACCTGAAGAACTTCGGATGGCGGAGAAGCATCTTAAAAAATGCTCAACTTCATTAGTCATTAGGGAAATGCAAATCAAAACAACCCTGAGATTTCATCTTACACCAGTCAGAATGGCTAAGATTAAAAATTCAGGAGACAGCAGGTGTTGGAGAGGGTGTGGAGAAAGAGGAACACTCCTCCACTGCTGGTGGGGCTGCAAATTGGTACAACCACTCTGGAAATCAGTCTGGCGGTTCCTCTGAAAACTGGGCACCTCACTTCCAGAAGATCCTGCTATACCACTCCTGGGCATATACCCAGAGGATTCCCCACCATATAATAAGGATACATGCTCTACTATGTTCATAGCAGCCCTATTTATAATTGCCAGATGCTGGAAAGAACCCAGGTATCCCTCAACAGAAGAGTGGATACAAAAAATGTGGTATATCTACACAATGGAGTACTATTCAGCCATTAGAAACAATGAATTCATGAAATTCTTAGGCAAATGGATGGAGCTAGAGAACATCATACTAAGTGAGGTAACCCAGACTCAAAAGGTGAATCATGGTATGCACTCACTAATATGTGGTTATTAACCTAGAAAACTGGAATACCCGAAACATAATCCACACATCAAATGAGGTACAAGGAGAAAGGAGGACTGGCCCCTGGTTCTGGAGAGACTCAGTGAAGCAGTATTCGGCAAAACCAGAACAGGGAAATGGGAAGGGGTGGGTGGGAGGACAGGGAAAGAGAAGGGGACTTAAGGGACTTTCGGGGAGTGGGGGGCTAGAAAAGGGGAAATCATTTGAAATGTAAATAAATTATATCGAATAAAAAAAAAGAAAAAAAAAGAGAACCCACAGGAGAACTTTCTTTCGTCAAATTTTTTCAGAAAACCACGTTTTATGGAAATCTCGCATCGTGCGAAATTATCTTGTTTTTCCTAAACAACACGTTGTAACTCGAAAAGCTTTGGTGTTGCGTGTATGTCTAAGTGTGTAGCCCAAAAGAGAATGCACAGGAGAGTTTTCCCTCGAAAGAATATGTAAGAATACCACGTTATAAGGAAATACAGTGTTGCAGAGTAAAGACAAATACTTATGTATTGGAAACACTTTACGAGAAGAAATAACGCATCGTACAAAATTAACTTGCATCTCCTAAACAACAAGTTGTAACTCAAAAAGATTTGGTGTGGCATGTACATCTAAACCTGTAGCCTCAAAAGACAATGCACAGGAGAACTTTCTTTCGTCAAAATTTGTCAGAAAACCACGTTTTAAGGATATCTGCATCGTGCAAAATTATCTTGTTTTTCCTAAACAACACGTTGTAACTCGAAAAGCTTTGGTGTTGCGTGTATGTGTGAGCATGTCGCCTCTAAAGAGAATGCACAGGAAAGTTTTCTCTCGCAAGAACATGTAAGAATTCAACATTATAAAGAAATACAATGTTGCAGAGTAAAGACAAATACGTAAGTTTGGAAACACTTTACGAGAAGAAATAAAGCATCGTACAAAATTAGCTTGTATCTCCTAAACAACACGTGGTAACTCGATAGGATTCGGTGTGGCGTGTACCTCTAAACGTGTAGCGTCAAAAGAGTACCCACAGGAGAATTTTCTTTCGTCAAAATTTGTCAGAACACCACGTTTTAAGGAAATCCCGCATCGTGGAAATTATCTTGTTTTTCATAAACAACAAGTTGTAACTCGAAAAGCGTTGATGTTGCCTGTATGTCTAAGTGTGTAGCCTCAAAAGGGAACGCACAGGATAGTTTTCTATCAAAAGAATATGTAAGAATACCACGTTATAAGGATATACAATGTGGCAGAGTAAAGACAAATACGTATGTGTTGGAAACACTTTACGAGAAGAATAAACACATCGTAAAAAATTAGCTTGTATCTCCTAAACAACACGTTGTAACTCGACAAGATTTGGTGTGGCATGTACGTCTAAATGTGTAGCCTCAAAAGAGAACCCACAGGAGAATTTTCTTTTGTCAAAATTTTTCAGAAAACGACGTTTTAAGGAAATCCCGCATCATGCGAAATCATCTTCTTTTTCCTAAACAACATGTTGTAACTTGAAAAGCTTTGGTGTTGCGTGTATGTGTAAGTGTGGAGCCGCAAAAGAGAAAGCACAGGAGAGTTTTCTCTCGAAAGAATATGCAAGAATACCACGTTATAAGGAAATACAATTTTGCAGAGTAAAGACAAATAAGTACTTATTGGAAACACTTTATGAGAAGAAATAACGCATCATACAAAATTAGCTTGTATCTCCTAAACAACACGTTGTAACTTGAAAAGATTTGGTGTGACGTGTATGTCTCAACGTGTAGCCTCAAAAGAGAACCCACAGGAGAACTTTCTTTCATCAAATTTTTTCAGAAAACCACGTTTTATGGAAATCCTGCATCGTGCGAAATTATCTTGTTTTTCCTAAACAACACGTTGTAACTCGAAAAGCTTTGGCGTTGCGTGTATGTCTAAGCGTGTAGCCCAAAAGAGAATGCACAGGAGAGTTTTCCCTCGAAAGAATATGTAAGAATACCACGTTATAAGGAAATACAGTGTTGCAGAGTAAAGACAATTAAGTACATATTGGAAACACTTTATGAGAAGAAATAACGCATCGTACAAAATTAACTTGTATCTCCTAAACAACACGTTGTAACTCGAAAAGCTTTGGTGTTGCGTGTATGTCTAAGCGTGTAGCATCAAAAGAGAACTCACAGGAGAGTTTTCTCTTGAAAGAATATGTAAGAATACCACGTTATAAGGAAATACAGTGTTGTAGAGTAAAGACAAATACTTATGTATTGGAAACACTTTACAAGAAGAAATAACGCATCGTAAAAAATTTGCTTGTATCTCCTAAACAACAGGTTGTAACTCAAAAAGATTTGGTGTGGCATGTATGTCTAAACCTGTAGCCTCAAAAGACAATGGACAGGAGAACTTTCTTTCGTCAAAATTTGTCAGAAAACCACGTTTTAAGGATATCTGCATCGTGCAAAATTATCTTGTTTTTCCTAAACAACACGTTGTAACTCGAAAAGCTTTGGTGTTGCGTGTATGTGTGAGCATGTAGCCTCTAAAGAGAATGCACAGGAAAGTTTTCTCTCGCAAGAACATGTAAGAATTCAACATTATAAGGAAATACAGTGTTGCAGAGTAAAGACAAATACGTAAGTTTGGAAACACTTTACGAGAAGAAATAAAGCATCGTACAAAATTAGCTTGTATCTCCTAAACAACACGTAGTAACTCGATAGGATTTGGTGTGGCGTGTACCTCTAAACGTGTAGCGTCAAAAGAGTACCCACAGGAGAATTTTCTTTCGTCAAAATTTGTCAGAACACCACGTTTTAAGGAAATCCCGCATCGTGCGAAATTATCTTGTTTTTCATAAACAACACGTTGTAACTCGAAAAGCTTTGATGTTGCCTGTATGTCTAAGTGTGTAGCCTCAAAAGGGAACGCACAGGATAGTTTTCTATCGAAAGAATATGTAAGAATACCACGTTATAAGGATATACAATGTTGCAGAGTAAAGACAAATATGTATGTGTTGGAAACACTTTACGAGAAGAATAAACACATCGTAAAAAATTAGCTTGTATCTCCTAAACAACACGTTGTAACTCAACAAGATTTGGTGTGGCATGTACGTCTAAACGTGTAGCCTCAAAAGAGAACACACAGGAGAATTTTCTTTTGTCAAAATTTTTCAGAAAACCACGTTTTAAGGAAATACCGCATCATGCGAAATCATCTTCTTTTTCCTAAACAACATGTTGTAACTCGAAAAGCTTTGGTGTTGCGTGTATGTGTAAGTGTGGAGCCTCAAAACAGAAGGCACAGGAGAGTTTTCTCTCGAAAGAATATGCAAGAATACCACGTTATAAGGAAATACAATTTTGCATAGTAAAGACAAATAAGTACTTATTGGAAACACTTTATGAGAAAAAATAACGCATCGTAAAAAATTAGCTTGTATCTCCTAAACAACACGTTGTAACTCGAAAAGATTTGGTGTGACGTGTACGTCTATACATGTAGCCTCAAAAGAGAACCAACAGGAGAACTTTCTTTCGTCAAAATTTGTCAGAAAACCACGTTTTATGGAAATCTCGCATCGTGCGAAATTATCTTGTTTTTCCTAAACAACATTTTGTAACTAGAAAAGCTTTGGCGTTGCGTGTATGTCTAAGCGTGTAGCCCAAAAGAGAACGCACAGGAGAGTTTTCCCTCGAAAGAATATGTAAGAATACCACGTTATAAGGAAATACAGTGTTGCAGAGTAAAGACAATTAATTACGTATTCGACACACTTTACAAGAAGAAATAACGCATCGAAAATAATTGCTTGTATCTCCTAAACAACAAGTTGTAACTCGAAAAGATTTGGTGTGGCGTGTACGTCTAAACCTGTAGCCTCAAAAGACAATGCACAGGAGAACTTTCTTTAGTCAAAATTTGTCAGAAAACCACGTTTTAATGATATCCCGCATCGTGCAAAATTATCTTGTTTTTCCTAAACAACACGTTGTAACTCGAAAAGCTTTGGTGTTGCGTGTATATCTAAACGTGTAGCTTCTAAAGAGAATGCACAGGAGAGTTTTCTCTCGAAAGAACATGTAAGAATACAATGTTATAAGGAAATACAGTGTTGCAGAGTAAAGACAAATATGTACATATTGGAAACTCTTTACAAGAAGAAATAACGCATCTTAGAAAATTAGCTTTTATCTCCTAAACAACACATGGTAATTCAAAAGGATTTGGTGTGGCGTGCACGTCTAAACGTGTAGCCTCATAAGAGAACCCACAGGAGAATTTTCTTTAGTCAAAATTTGTCAGAACACCAAGTTTTAAGGAAATCCCGCATCGTGCGAAATTATCATGCTTTTCATAAACAACACGTTGTAACTTGAAAAGCTTTGGTGTTGCCTGTATGTCTAAGTGTGTAGCCTCAAAAGGGAAGGCACAGGATAGTTTTCTCTCGAAAGAATGTGTAAGAATAGCACATTATAAGGAAATACAGTGTTGCAGAGTAAAGACAAATACGTACGTATTGGAAACAGTTTAGGAGAAGAAATAAAGCATCTTACAAAATTAGCTTGTATCTCCTAAACAACACGTGGCAACTCGAAAGGATTAGGTGTGGCGTGCACGTCTAAACGTGAAGCTTCAAAAGAGAACCAACAGAATAATTTTCGTTCATCAAAATTTGTCAGAAGACCATGTTTTAAGGAAATCAGGCATCGTGCGAAATTATCTTGTTTTTTATAAACAACACATTGTAACTCAAAAAGCTTTGGTGTTGCCTGTATGTCTAAGTGTTTAGCCTCAAAAGGGAATGCACAGAATAGTTTTCTCTCGAAAGAATATGTAAGAATACCACGTTATAAGGAAATACAGTGTTGCAGAGTAAAGACAAATACGTACGTATTGGAAACACTTTACGAGAATTAACGCATTATAAAAAAATTAGCTTGTATGCCCTAAACAACACGTTGTAACTCAAAAAGATTTGGTGTGACGTGTACGTCTAAATATGTAGCCTCAAAAGAGAACCCACAGGAGAATTTTCTTTCGTCAAAATTTTTCAGAAAACCAGGTTTTTAGGAAATCCCGCATCGTGCGAAATGATCTTCTTTTTCCTAAACAACATGTTGTAACTCGAAAAGCTTTGGTGTTGCGTGTTTGTCTAATCGTGTAGCCTCAAAAGAGAATGCACAGGAGAATTATCCCTTGAAAGAATATGTAAGAATACCATGTTATAAGGAAATACAGTGTTGCAGAGTATAGACAAATATGTATGTATTGGAAACACTTTATGAGAAGAAATAGCGCATCGTACAATATTTGCTTGTATCTCATAAAGAACACGTTGTATCTCAAAATTATTTGGTGTGGCTCGTACGGCTACACGTGTAGCCTCAAAAGAGAACCCACAGGAGAACTTTCTTTCGTCAAAATTTGTCAGAAAACCATGTTTTAAGGAAATCCCGCATCGTGCAAAATTATCTTGTTTTTCCTAAACAACACGTTGTAACTCGAAAAGCTTTGGTGTTGCGTGTATGTCTGAGCATGTAGCCTCTAAAGAGAATGCACAGGAGAGTTTTCTCTCGAAAGAACATGTAAGAATACAACGTTATAAGGAAATACACTGTTTCAGAGTAAAGACAAATACATACGTATTGGAACCACTTTACGAAAAGAAATAACGCATCATACAAAATTAGCTTGTATCTCTTAAACAACACGTGGTTACTCGAAAGGATTTGATGTGGCGTGCACGTCTAAACGTGTAGCCTCAAAAGAGAAGCCACAGGAGAATTTTCTTTCATCAAAATTTGTCAGAAAACCACGTTTTAAGGAAATCCCGTATCGTGCAAAATTATCTTGTTTTCCATAAACAACACGTTGTAACTCGAAAAGCTTTGGTGTTGCCTGTATGTCTAAGTGTGTAGCCTCAAAAGGGAACGCACAGGATAGTTTTCCCTCGAAGGAATATGTAAGAATACCACGTTATAAGGAAATATAATGTTGCAGTGTAAAGACAAATATGTACTTATTGGAAACACTTTACGAGAAGAATTAACGCATCGTAAAAAATTAGCTTATATCTCCTAAACAACACGTTGTAATTCGAAAAGATTTGGTGTGGCTCCTACCTCTACACGAGTAGCCACAAAAGAGAACCCACAGGAGAACTTTCTATCGTCAAAATTTTTCAGAAAACCACATTTTATGTAAATCTCGCATCGTGCTAAATTATCTTGTTTTTCCTAAACAACACATTGTAACTCGAAAAGCTTTGGCGTTGCGTGTTTGTCTAAGCGTGTCCCCTCAAAAGAGAACGCACAGGAGAGTTTTCCCTCGAAATAATATGTAAGAATACTATGTTATAAGGAAATACAGTGTCGCAGATTAAAGACAAATAAGTACGTATTGGAAACACTTTACGAGAAGAAATAATGCATCGTACAAAATTAGCTTGTATCTCCTAAACAACACGTGGTAACTCGAAAGGATTTGGTGTGGCGTGTACGTCTAAACGTGTAGCCTCAAAAGAGAACCCACAGGAGAATTTTCTTTATTCAAAATTTTTCAGAAAACCACGTTTTAAGGAAATCCCGCATCGTGCGAAATCATCTCCTTTTTCCTAAACAACATGTTGTAACTCGAAAAGCTATGGTGTTGCGTGTATGTGTAAGCGTGGAGCCTCAAAAGAGAAGGCACTGGAGAGTATTCTCTCGAAAGAATATGTAAGAATACCACATTATAAGGAAATACAATTTTGCAGAGTAAAGACCAATAAGTACATATTGGAAACACTTTACGAGAAGAAATAACGCATCTTACAAAATTATCTTGTATCTCCTAAACAACACGTTGTAACTCAAAAAGATTTGTTGTGACGTGTACGTCTAAAAGTGTAGCCTCAAACGAGAACCCACAGGAGAATTTTCTTTCATCAAAATTTGTCAGAAACCACGTTTTAAGGAAGTCTCGCATCGTGCGAAATTATCTTGTTTTTCCTAAACAACACGTTGTAACTCGAAAAGCTTTGGTGTTGCGTGGATGTCTACGCGTGTAGCCTCAAAGGAGAACGCACAGGAGAGGTTTCTCTCGAAAGAATATGTAAGAATACCACGTTATAAGGAAATACAGTGTTGCAGAGTAAAGACAACTACGTACGTATTAGAAACACTTTAAGAGAAGAAATATCGCATCCTAGAAAATTAGCTTGTATCTCCTAAACAACACGTAGTAACTCGAAAAGATTTGGTGTGGCTCGTACCTCTACACGTGCAGCCTCAATAGAGAACCCACAGGAGAACTTTGTTTCGTCAAAATTTTTCAGAAAACCACGTTTAATGGAAATCTCGTATCGTGCGAAATTATCTTGTTTTTCCTAAACAACACGTTGTAACTCCAAAAGCTTTGGCGTTGCGTGTTTGTCTAAGCGTGTAACCTCAAAAGAGAATGCACAGGATTGTTTTCCCTCGAAAGAATATGTAAGAATACCACGTTATAAGGAAATACAGTGTTGCAGAGTAAAGACAAATAAGTACGTATTGGAAACACTATATGAGAAGAAATAACGCATTGTACAATATTTGCTTGTATCTCCTAAACAACACGTTGTAACTCAAAAATATTTCGTGTGGCTCGTATGTCTACACGTTTAGCCTCAAAAGAGAACCCACAGGAGAACTTTCTTTCTTCAAAATTTGTCAGAAAACCACGTTTAAGGAAATCCCGTATCGTGCAAAATTATCTTGTTTTTCCTAAACAACACGTTGTAACTCGAAAAGCTTTGGTGTTGCGTGTATGTCTGAGCATGTAGCCTCTAAAGAGAATGCACAGGAGAGTTTTCTCTCGAAAGAACATGTAAGAATACAACGTTATAAGGAAATACAGTGTTGCAGAGTAAAGACAAATACGTACATATTGGAAACACTTTACGAGAAGAAATAACGCATCATACAAAATTAGCTTGTATCTCCTAAACAACACGTGGTAACTCGAAAGGATTTGGTGTGGCGTGTACATCTAAACGTGTAGCCTCAAAAGAGAACCCACAGGAGAATTTTCTTTCGTCAAAATTTGTCAGAAAACCACGTTTTATGGAAATCTCGCATCATGCCAAATTATCTTGTTTTTCCTAAACAACACATTGTAACTCGAAAAACTTTGGCGTTGCATGTTTGTCTAAGCGTGTAGCCTCAAAAGAGAACGCACAGGAGAGTTTTCCCTCAAAATAATATGTAAGAATACCACGTTATAAGGAAATACAGTGTTGCAGAGTAAAGACAAATAAGTACGTATCGGAAACACTTTACAAGAAGAAATAACGCATCGTACAAAATTAGCTTGTATCTCCTAAACAACACGTGGTAACTCGAAAGGATTTGGTGTGGCATGTACGTCTAAATGTGTATCCTCAAAAGAGAACCCACAGGAGAATTTTCTTACTTCAAAACTTTTCAGAACACCTCGTTTTAAGGAAATGCCGCATCGTGCGAAATCATCTTCTTTTTCCTAAACAACATGTTGTTACTCGAAAAGCTTTGGTGTTGCGTGTATGTGTAAACGTGTAGCCTCAAAAGAGAAGGCACAGGAGAATTTTCTCTCGAAAGAATATGTAAGAATATCACGTTATAAGGAAATACAATTTTGCAGAGTAAAGACAAATAAGTACATATTGGAAACACTTTACGAGAAGAAATAACACATCGTACAAAATTAGCTTGTATCTCCTAAACAACACGTTGTAACTCGAAAAGATTTGGTGTGACCTGTAAGTCTAAAAGTGTAGCCTCAAACGAGAACCGACAGGAGAATCTTCTTTCATCAAAATTTGTCAGAAACCACGTTTTAAGGAAATCTCACATCGTACGAAATTATCTTGTTTTTCCTAAACAACACGTTGTAACTCGAAAAGCTTTTGTGTTGCGTGTATGTGTAAGCGTGTAGCCTCAAAAGAGAAGGCACAGGAGAATTTTCTCTCGAAAGAAGATGTAAGAATATCACGTTATAAGGAAATACAAATTTGCAGAGTAAAGACAAATAAGTACATATTGGAAACACTTTACGAGAAGAAATAACGCATCATACAAAATTAGCTTGTATCTCCTAAACAACACGTTGTAACTGGAAAAGATTTGGTGTGACGTGTAAGTCTAAAAGTGTAGCCTCAAACGAGAACCAACAGGAGAATCTTCTTTCATCAAAATTTGTCAGAAACCAAGTTTTAAGGAAATCTCGCATCGTACGAAATTATCTTGTTTTTCCTAAACAACACGCTGTAACTCGAAAAGCTTTGGTGTTGCGTGTATGTCTAAGCGTGTAGCCTCAAAAGAGAGCACACAGGAGAGTTTTTGCTCGAAAGAATATGTAAGAATACCACGTTATAAGGAAATACTGTGTTGCAGAGTAAAGACAAACACTATTGGAAACACTTTAAGAGAAGAAATAAGGCAACGAAAAAATTAGCTTGTATCTCCTAAACAACAAGTTGTAACTCGAAAAGATTTGGTGTGACTCGTACCTCTACACGTGTAGTCTCAAAAGAGAACCCACAGGAGAACTTTGTTTCGTCAAAATTTTTCAGAAAACCACGTTTTATGGAAATCTCGCATCCTGTGAAATTATCTTGTTTTTCCTAAACAACACATTGTAACTCGAAAAGCTTTGGCGTTGCGTGTATGTCTAAGCGTATGGCCTCTAAAGAGAACGCACAGGAGAGTTTTCTCTTGAAAGAATATGTAAGAATACAACGTTATAAGGAAATACAGTATTGCAGAGTAAAGACAAATACGTACTTATTGGAAACACTTTACGAGAAGAAATAACGAATCATACAAAATTAGCTTGTATCTCCTAAACAACACGTGGTAAATCGAAAGAATTTGGTGTGGCGTGTACGTCTAAACGTGTAGCCTCAAAAGAGAACCCACTGAAGAATTTTCTTTCGTCAAAATGTTTCAGAAAACTACGTTTTAAGGAAATCCCGCATCGTGCGAAATTATCTTGTTTTTCATAAACAACACGTTGTAACTCGAAAAGCTTTGGTGTTGCCTGTATGTCTAAGTGTGTAGCCTAAAAAGGGAACGCACAGGATAGTTTTCTCTTGAAAGAATATATAAGAATACCACGTTATAAGGAAATACAGTGTTGCAGAGTAAAGACAAGTACTTACATATTGGAAACACTTTACGAGAAGAAGTAGCGCATCTTACAAAATTATGCTTGTATCTCCGAAACAACATGTTGTAACTCGAAAAGATTTGGTGTGGCATGTACGTCTAAACGTGTAGCCTCAAAAGAGAACCCACAGGAGAATTTTCTTTCGTCAAAATTTTACAGAAAACCTCGTTTTAAGGAAATCCTGCATCGTGCGAAATCATCTTCTTTTTCCTAAACAACATGTTGTAACTCGAAAAGATTTGGTGTTGCGTGTATGGGTAAGCGTGGATCCTCAAAAGAGAAGGCACAGGAGAGTTTTCTCTCGAAAGAATATATAAGAATACCACGTTATAAGGAAATACAATACGTGTTGTTTAAGAGATACAAGCTAATTTTGTATGATGCGTTATTTCTTTTCGTAAAGTGGTTCCAATACGTATGTATTTGTCTTTACTCTGCAACAGTGTATTTCCTTATAACGTGGTATTCTTACATATTCTTTCGAGAGAAAACTCTCCTGTGCATTCTCTTTTGAGGCTACAAGCTTAGACATTCACGCAACACCAAAGCTTTTCGAGTTACAACGTGTTGTTTAGGAAAAACAAGATAATTTCGCACGATGCGGGATTTCCTTAAAACGTGATTTTCTGAAAAATTTTGACAAAAGAAAATTCTCCTTTGGGTTCTCTTTTGATGCTACACGTTAAGACGTACACGCCACAACAATTCTTTTCGAGTTACAACGTGTAGTTTTGGAGATACAAGCTAATTTTGTACGATGCGTTATTTCTTCTAGTAAAGTGTTTCCAATAAGTACGTATTTGTCTTTACTCTGCAAAACTGTATTTCGTTATAACATGGTATTCTTACATATTCTTTCGAGAGAAAACTCTCCTCTGCCTTCTCTTTTGAGGCTACACATTTAGACATATATGCAACATCAAAGCTTTTCGAGTTACAACATGTTGTTTAGGAAAAACAAGATAATTTCGCACGATGCAGGATTTCCTTAAAACGTGGTTTTCTGACAAATTTTGACGAAAGAAAACCCTCCTGTGGGTTCTCCTTTGAGGCTACACGTTTAGTCGTACACGCCACAACAAATCTTTTCGAGTTGCAACGTGTTGTTTAGGAGATACAAGCTAATTTTGCATGATGCGTTATTTCTTCTCGTAAAGTGTTTCCAATAAGTACATATTTGTCTATACTCTGCAACATTGTATTTCCTTATAACGTAGTATTCTTACATATTCTTTCGAGAGAAAACTATCCTGTGCGTTCTCTTTGGAGGCTACACGCTTAGACATACACGCACCACCAAAGCTTTTCGAGTTACAACGTGTTGATTAGGAAAAACAGGATAATTTCGCACGATGCGGGATTTCCTTAAAATGTGGTTTTCTGACAAATTTTGACGTAAGAAAATTCTCCTGTGGGTTCTCTTTTGAGGCTACACATTTAGACGTGCACGCCACACCAAATCTTTTTGAGTTACCACGTGTTGTTTAGGAGATACAAGCAAATTTTGTACCATGCATTATTTCTTCTCATAATATGTTTCCAATACGTATGTATTTGTCTTTACTCTGCAGCAATATATTTCCTTATAACGTGGTATTCTTACATATTCTTTCGAGAGAAAACTCTCCTGTGCATTCTCTTTTGAGGCTACACGCTTACACATACACCCAACACCAAAGCTTTTCGAGTTACAATGTTTTGTTTATGAAAAACAAGATAATTGCGCACAATGCGGGATTTCCTTAAAACGTGGTTTTCTGAAAAATTTTGACGAAAGAAAATTCTCCTGTGTGTTCTCTTTTGAGGCTACATGTTTAGACGTACACGCCACACCAAATCTTTTTGAGTTACAACGTGTTGTTTAGGAGATACAAGCTAATTTTGTACGATGCGTTATTTCTTCTCCTAAAGTGTTTCCAATACGTACGTATTTGTCTTTACTCTACAACACTGTATTTCCTTATAACATGGTATTCGTACATATTCTTTCGAGAGAAAACTCTCCTGTGCATTCTCATTTGAGGCTACACGCTTAGACATACACGCAACACCAAAGCATTTCGAGTTAGAACGTGTTGTTTAGGAAAAACAAGATAATTTCGCACGATGCGGGAATTCCTTAAAACGTGGTTTTCTGACAAATTTTGAGGAAATAAAATTCTCCTGTGGGTTTTCATTTGAGGCTAAACGTTTAGACGTACACGCCACACCAAATGTTTTCGAGTTACAACGTGTTCTTTAGGAGATACAAGCTAATTTTTTACGATGCTTTATATCTTCTTGTAAAGTTTAAGTGTTTCCAAAAGGAACGTATTTATCTTTAATTTGCCACAATGTATTTCCTTATAACGTGGTATTCTTACATACTCGTTCGAGAGAAATCTCTCCTGTGCGTTCTCTTTTGAGGCTACATGCTTAGACATACACGCAACACCAAAGATTTTCGAGTTACAATGTGTTGTTTAGGAAAAACAAGATAGTTTCGCATGATGCGGGATTTCCTTAATAAGTGGTTTTCTGACAAATTTTGACGAAAGAAAATTCTCCTGTGGGTTCTCTTTTGAGGCTACACGTTTAGACGTACATGCCATACCAAAACTTTTCGAGTTACAACGTGTTGTTTAGGAGATACAAACTAATTTTTTACGATGCGTTATTTCTTCTCATAGAGTGTTTCAAATACCTACGTATTTGTCTTTACTCTGCAAAACTGTATTTCCTTATAATGTGGTATTCTTACATGTTCTTTCGAGAGAAAACTCTCCTGTGCGTTCTCTTTTGAGGCTACACGCTTAGACATACACGCAACATCAAAGCTTTTCGAGTTACAACGTGTTGTTTAGGAAAAACAAGATAATTTCGCACGATGAGTGATTTCCTTAAAACATGGATTTCTGACAAATTTTACGAACAAAAATTCTCCTGTGGGTTCTCTTTTGAGGCTACACGTTTAGACGTACAGGCCACACCAAATCTTTTCGAATTACAATGTGTTGTTTAGGAGATACAAGCTAATTTTGTACGATGCGTTCTTTCTTCTCATAAAGTTTTTCAATAAGTAAGTATTTGTCTTTACTCTGCAACACTGTATTTCCTTATAACATGGTACTCTTACATATTTTTTCGAGAGAAAACTCTCCTGTGCGTTCTCATTTGAGGCTACACGCTGAGACATACACGCAACAGCAAAGCTTTTCGAGTTACGTGTTGTTTAGGAAGAACAAGATAATTTCTCACGATGCGGGATTTCCTTAAAACGTGGTTTTCTGACAAATTTTGACGAAAGAAAATTCTCCTGTCGGTTCTCTTTTGAGGCTAAACGTTTAGACGTACACGCCACACCAAATCTCTTTGAGTTGCAACTTGTTGTTTAGGAGATACAAGCTAATTTTTTTTGCAATAAATTATTTCTTCTCGTAAAGTTTAAATGTTTACAATACGTATGTATTTGCCTCTACTCTGCAACACTGTATTTCCTTATAACGTTGTATTCTTACATATTCTTTCGAGAGAAAACTCTCCTGTGCGTTCTCTTTTGAGGCTACACATTTATACGTACACGCCACACCAAATCTTTTTGAGTTACAACTTGTTGTTTAGGAGATACAAGCTAATTTTTTTTACGATGAATTATTTCTTCTCGTAAAGTTTAAGTGTTTCCAATACGTATGTATTTACCTCTACTCTGCAACACTGTATTTCCTTATAACGTGATATTCTTACATATTCTTTCGAGAGAAAACTCTCCTGTGCGTTCTCTTTGGAGGCTACACACTTAGACATTCACGCAACACCAAAGCTTTTCGAGTTACAACGTGTTGTTTAGGAAAAACAAGATAATTTCGCATGATGCGGGATTTCCTTAAAACGTGGTTTTCTGACAAATTTTGATGAAAGAAAATTCTCCTGTGGGTTCTCTTTTGAGGCTGCACGTTTAGACGTACACGCCACACCAAATCCTTTCGAGATATAACGTGTTGTTTAGGATATACAAGCTAATTTTGTACTATGTGTTATTTCTTCTCGTAAAGCTTAAGTGTTTCCAATAAGTATGGATTTGTCTTTACTCTGCAACACTGTATTTCCTTATAACGTGGTATTCCTACATATTCTTTCAGAAGAAAACTCTCCTGTACGTTCTCTTTTGAGGCTACACGCTTAGACATACACGCACCACCAAAGCTTTTCGAGTTGCAACATGTTGTTTAGGAAAAACAAGATAGTTTCGCACGATGCGGTATTTCCTTAAAACGTGGTTTTCTGACAAATTTTGACGAAAGAAAACTCTCCTGTGGGTTCTCTTTTGAGGCTACACCTTTAGACATACACGCCACACCAAATCTTGTCGAGTTGCAACGTGTTGTTTAGGAGATACAAGCTAATTTTACATGATGCGTTATTTCTTCTCCTAAAGTGTTTCCAATAAATACAAATTTGTCTATACTCTGCCACACTGTATTTCCTTATAACGTGATATTCTTACATATTCTTTCGAGAGAAAACTCTCCTGTGCGTTCTCTTTGGAGGCTACACGCTTAGACATTCACCCAACACCAAAGCTTTTCGAGTTACAACGTGTTGTTTAGGAAAAACAAGATAATTTCGCATGATGCGGGATTTGCTTAAACATGGTTTTCTGACAAATTTTGACGAAAGAAAATTCTCCTGTGGGTTCTCTTTTGAGGCTACACGTTTAGATGTACAAGCCACACCAAATCTTTTTGAGTAACCATGTGTTGTTTCAGAGATGCAAGCTAATTTTGTACCATGCGTTATTTCTTCTCATAATGTGTTTCCAAAACGTATGTATTTGTCTTTACTCTGCAGCAATATGTTTCCTTATAACGTGGTATTCTTACATATTCTTTTGAGAGAAAACTCTCCTGTGCATTCTCTTTTGAGGCTACATGCTTAGACATACACGCAACACCAAATCCTTTTGAGTTATAAGATGTTGTTTAGGATATACAAGCTAATTTTGTACTGTTTTATTTCTTTTTTTTTTTTCATTCTTTTTTTTATTCGATATAATTTATTTACATTTCAAATGATTTCCCCTTTTCTAGCCCCCCCCCCGCACTCCCCGAAAGTCCCGTAAGCCCCCTTCTCTTCCCCTGTCCTCCCTACCACCCCTTCCCAGTTCCCCGTTCTGGTTTTGCCAAATACTGTTTCACTGAGTCTTTCCAGAAGCAGGGACCACTCCTGCTTTCTTCTTGTATCTCATTTGATGTGTGGATTATGTTTTGGGTATTCCAGTTTTCTAGGTTAATAACCACTTATTAGTTAGTGCATACCATGATTCGCCTTTTGAGTCTGGGTTACCTCACTTAGTATGATGTTCTCTAGCTCGATCCATTTGCCTAAGAATTTCATGAATTCATTGTTTCTAATGGCTGAATAGTACTCCATTGTGTAGATATACCACATTTTTTGTATCCACTCTTCTGTTGAGGGATACCTGGGTTCTTTCCAGCATCTGGCAATTATAAATAGGGCTGCTATGAACATAGTAGAGCATGAATCCTTATTCCATGGTGGGGAATCCTCTGGGTATATGCCCAGGAGTGGTACAGCAGGATCTTCTGGAAGTGAGGTGCCCAGTTTTCAGAGGAACCGCCAGACTGCTTTCCAGAGTGGTTGTACCAATTTGCAACCCCACCAGCAGTGGAGGAGTGTTCCTCTTTCTCCGCACCCTCTCCAACACCTGCTGTCTCCTGAATTTTTAATCTATGTTTTATTTCTTCTCGTAAAGTTTAAGTGTTTCCAATAAGTATTTATTTGTCTTTACTCTGCAACACTGTATTTCCTTATAACGTGGTATTCCTACATATTCTTTCGGGAGAAAACTCTCCTGTGCGTTCTCTTTTGAGGCTACATGCTTAGACATATACGCAACACCAAAGCTTTTCGAGTTACAACATGTTGTTTAGGAAAAACAAGATAATTTCGCAGGATGCAGGATTTCCTTAAAACGTGGTTTTCTGACAAATTTTGATGAAAGAAAACTCTCCTGTGGGTTCTCCTTTGAGGGTACACGTTTAGTCGTTCACGCCACACCAAATCTTTTCGAGTTACAACGTGTTGTTTAGGAGATACAAGGTAAGTTTGCATGATGTGTTATTTCTTTTCGTAAAGTGTTTCCAATAAGTACACTCTGCAACACTGTATTTCCTTATAACGTGGTATTCTTACATATTCTTTCGAGAGAAAACTATCCCTTGCGTTCTCTTTGGAGGCTACATGCTTAGACATACACGCACCACCAAAACTTTTCGAGTTACAACGTGTTGATTAGGAAAAACAAGATAATTTCCCACGATGCGGGATTTCCTTAAAAAGTGGTTTTCTGACAAATTTTGACGTAAGAAAATTCTCCTGTGGGTTCTCTTTTGAGGCTACACATTTAGACGTGCACGCCACACCAAATCTTTTTGAGTTAAAACGTATTGTTTAGGAGATACAAGCAAATTTTGTACCATGCATTATTTCTTCTCATAATATGTTTCTAATACGTATGTATTTGTCTTTACTCTTTAGCAATATATTTCCTTTTAACGTGGTATTCTTACATATTCTTTCGAGAGAAAACTCTCCTGTGCATTCTCTTTTGAGGCTACACGCTTAGACATACACCCAACACCAAAGCTTTTCGAGTTACAATGTTTTGTTTATGAAAAACAAGATAATTGCGCACAATGCTGTATTTCCTTAAAACGTGGTTTTCTGACAAATTTTGACGAAAGAAAATTCTCCTGTGGGTTCTCTTTTGAGGCTACATGTTTAGACGTACACGCCACACCAAATCTTTTCGAGTTACAACGTGTTGTTTAGGAGATACAAGCTAATTTTGTACGATGCGTTATTTCTTCTCCTAAAGTGTTTCCAATATGTACGTATTTGTCTTTACTCTACAACACTGTATTTCCTTATAACATGGTATTCGTACATATTCTTTCGAGAGAAAACTCTCCTGTGCATTCTCTTTTGAGGCTACACGCTTAGACATACACGCAACACCAAAGCATTTCGAGTTAGAACGTGTTGTTTAGGAAAAACAAGATAATTTCGCACGATGCGGGAATTCCTTAAAACGTGGTTTTCTGACAAATTTTGGGGAAATAAAATTCTCCTGTGGGTTTTCATTTGAGGCTAAACGTTTAGACGTACACGCCACACCAAATGTTTTCGAGTTACAACGTGTTCTTTAGGAGATACAAGCTAATTTTTTACGATGCTTTATATCTTCTTGTAAAGTTTAAGTGTTTCCAAAAGGAATGTATTTATCTTTAATTTGCCACAATGTATTTCCTTATAACGTGGTATTCTTACATACTCGTTCGAGAGAAATCTCTCCTGTGCGTTCTCTTTTGAGGCTACATGCTTAGACATACACGCAACACCAAAGATTTTCGAGTTACAATGTGTTGTTTAGGAAAAACAAGATAGTTTCGCATGATGCGGGATTTCCTTAATAAGTGGTTTTCTGACAAATTTTGACGAAAGAAAATTCTCCTGTGGGTTCTCTTTGGAGGCTACACGTTTAGACGTACATGCCACACCAAATCTTTTCGAGTTACAACGTGTTGTTTAGGAGATACAAACTAATTTTTTACGATGCTTTATTTCTTCTCATAGAGTGTTTCAAATACATATGTATTTGTCTTTACTCTGCAAAACTGTATTTCCTTATAATGCGGTATTCTTACATGTTCTTTCGAGAGAAAACTCTCCTGTGCATTCTCTTTTGAGGCTACACGCTTAGACATACACGCAACATCAAAGCTTTTCTAGTTACAACGTGTTGTTTAGGAAAAACAAGATAATTTCGCACGATGAGTGATTTCCTTAAAACATGGATTTCTGACAAATTTTATGAACAAAAATTCTCCTGTGGGTTCTCTTTTGAGGCTTCACGTTTAGACGTACACGCCACACCAAATCTTTTCGAGTTACAATGTGTTGTTTAGGAGATACAAGCTAATTTTGTACGATGCGTTATTTCTTCTCATAAAGTTTTTCCAATAAGTATTTGTCTTTACTCTGCAACACTGTATTTCCTTATAACGTGGTATTCTTACATATCTTTTCGAGAGAAAACTCTCCTGTGCGTTCTCATTTGAGGCTACACGCTGAGACATACACGCAACAGCAAAGCTTTTCGAGTTACAACGTGTTGTTTAGGAAGAACAAGATAATTTCTCACGATGCGGGATTTCCTTAAAACGTGGTTTTCTGACAAATTTTGACGAAAGAAAATTCTCCTGTGGGTTCTCTTTTGAGGCTAAACGTTTAGACGTACACGCCACACCAAATCTTTTTGAGTTGCAACTCGTTGTTTAGGAGATACAAGCTAATTTTTTTACAATGAATTATTTCTTCTCGTAAAGTTTAAGTGTTTCCAATACGTATGTATTTGCCTCTACTCTGCAACACTGTATTTCCTTATAACGTGGTATTCTTACATATTCTTTCGAGAGAAAACTCTCCTGTGCGTTCTTTTTGGAGGCTACACACTTAGACATTCACGCAACACGAAAGCTTTTCGAGGTACAACGTGTTGTTTAGGAAAAACAAGATAATTTCGCATGATGCGGGATTTCCTTAAAACGTGGTTTTCTGACAAATTTGACGAAAGAAAATTCTCCTGTGGGTTCTCTTTTGAGGATTCACATTTAGACGTACACGCCACACCAAATCCTTTTGAGTTCTAACGTGTTGTTTAGGATATACAAGCTAATTTTGTACTATGTGTTATTTCTTCTCGTAAAGCTTAAGTGTTTCCAATATGTATGTATTTGTCTTTACTCTGCAACACTGTATTTCCTTATAACTTAGTATTCCTACTTTTCTTTCGGGAGAAAACTCTCCCGTGCGTTCTCTTTTGAGGCTACACGTTTAGACGTACACGCCACACCAAATCTTTTTGAGTTACAACTTGTTGTTTAGGAGATACAAGCTAATTTTTAACGATGAATTATTTCTTCTCGTAAAGTTTAAGTGTTCCAATATGTATATATTTGCCTCTACTCTGCAACAATGTATTTCCTTATAACGTGGTATTCTTACATATTCTTTCGAGAGTAAACTCTCCTGTGCGTTCTCTTTGGAGGCTACACGCTTAGACATATACGCAACACCAAAGCTTTTCGAGTTACAACGTGTTGTTTAGGAAAAACAAGATAATTTCGCATGATGCGGGATTTCCTTAAAACGTGGTTTTCTGACAAATTTTGATGAAAGAAAATTCTCCTGTGGGTTCTCTTTTGAGGCTACACGTTTAGACGTACACGCCACACCAAATCCTTTCGTGTTATAACGTGTTGTTTAGGGTATACAAACTAATTTTTACTATGTGTTATTTCTTCTCGTAAAGCTTAAGTGTTTCCAATAAGTATGCATTTGTCTTTACTCTGCAACACTGTATTTCCTTATAACGTGGTATTCCTACATATACTTTCGGGAGAAAACTCTCCTGTGCGTTCTCTTTTGAGGCTACACGCTTAGACATACATGCACCACCAAAGCTTTTCGAGTTACATGTTGTTTAGGAAAAACAAGATAATTTCGCACGATGCGGTATTTCCTTAAAACGTGGTTTTGACAAATTTTGACGAAAGAAAACTCTCCTGTGGGTTCTCTTTTGAGGCTACACGTTTAGACATACACGCCACACCAAATCTTGTCGAGTTACAACGTGTTGTTTAGGAGATACAAGCTAATTTTGCATGATGCGTTATTTCTTCTCCTAAAGTGTTTCCAATAAGTACATATTTGTCTAAAATCTGGAACACTGTATTTCCTTATAACGTGGTATTCTTACATATACTTTCGAGAGAAAACCATCCTGTGCATTCTCTTTGGAGGCTACACGCTTAGAAATACATGCACCACCAAAGATTTTCGAGTTACAACGTGTTGATTAGGAAAAACAAGATAATTTCGCACGATGAGGGATTTCCTTAAAACGTGGTTTTCTAACAAATTTTGACGAAAGAAAACTCTCCTGTGGGTTCTCTTTTGAGGCTACACTTTTAGACGTACACGCCACACCAAATCTTTTCGAGTTACAACGTGTTGTTTAGGACATACAAGCTAGTTTTGCAAGATGCGTTATTTCTTTCATAAAGTGCTCCCATTACATACGTATTTTCTTTACTCTGCCACACTGTATTTCTTTATAACGTGGTATTCTTACATATTCTTTCGAGAGAAAACTCTCCTGTGCGTTCTCTTTGGAGGCTACACGCTTAGACATTGATGCAACACCAAAGCTTTTCGAGTTACAACGTGTTGTTTAGGAAAAACAAGATAATTTCACATGATGCGGGATTCCCTTAAAACGTGGTTTTCTGAAAAGTGTTGACGAAAGAAAATTCTCCTGTGCGTTCTCTTTTGAGGCTACATGTTTAGATGTACACGCCACACCAAATCCTATCGAGTTATAACCTGTTGTTTAGGATATACAAGCTAATTTTGTACTATGTGTTATTTCTTCTCGTAAAGCTTAACTGTTTCCAATAAGTATGTATTTGTCTTTACTCTGCAACACTGTATTTCCTTATAACGTGGTATTCCTACATATTCTTTCGGGAGAAAACTCCCCTGTGCATTCTCTTTTGAGGCTACACTTTTAGACGTACACGCCACACCAAATCTTTTTGAGTTACAACTTGTTGTTTAGGAGATACAAGCTAATTTTTTTACGATGAATTATTTCTTCTCGTAAATTTTAAGTGTTTCCAATACATATGTACTTGCCTCTACTCTGCCACACTGTATTTCCTTATAACGTGATATTCTTACATATTCTTTCGAGAGAAAACTCTCCTGTGCATTCTCTTTGGAGACTGTACGCTTAGACATTCACCCAACACCAAAGCTTTTCGAGTTACAACGTGTTGTTTAGGAAAAACAAGATAATTTCGCATGATGCGGGATTTCCTTAAAACGTGGTTTTCTGACAAATTTTGACGAAAGAAAATTCTCCTGTGGGTTCTCTTTTGAGGCTACACGTTTAGACGTACACGCCACACCAAATCCTTTCGAGTTATAACGTGTTGTTTAGGATATAGAAGCTAATTTTGTACTATGTGTTATTTCTTCTCGTAAAGCTTAAGTGTTTCCAATAAGTATGTATTTGTCTTTATTCTGCAACACTGTATTTCCTTATAACGTGGTATTCTTACATATTCTTTCGAGAGAAAACTCTCCTGTGCGTTCTCTTTTGAGGCTACACGCTTAGACATACACGCACCACCAAAGCTTTTCGAGTTACAGCATGTTGTTTAGGATAAACAAGATAATTTCGCACGATGCGGTATTTCCTTAAAACGTGGTTTTCTGACAAATTTTGATGAAAGAAAACTCTCCTGTGGATTCTCTTTTGAGGCTACACGTTTAGACATACACGCCACACCAAATCTTGTCGAGTTACAACGTGTTGTTTAGGAGATACAAGCTAATTTTACATGATGCGTTATTTCTTCTCCTAAAGTGTTTCCAATAAGTACATATTTGTCTATACTCTGCAACACTGTATTTCCTTATAACGTGGTATTCTTACATATTCTTTCGAGAGAAAATTATCCTGTGCATTCTCTTTGGAGGCTACACGCTTAGACATACACGCACCAGCAAAGCTTTTCGAGTTACAACGTGTTGATTAGGAAAAACAAGATAATTTCGCACGATGCGGGATTTCCTTAAAACGTGGTTTTCTGACAAATTTTGACGAAAGAAAATTCTCCTGTGGGTTCTCTTTTGAGGCTACACGTTTAGATGTACAAGCCACACCAAATCTTTTTGAGTAACCACGTGTTGTTTGGGAGATACAAGCTAATTTTGTTCCATGCGTTATTTCTTCTCATAATGTGTTTCCAAAACGTATGTATTTGTCTTTACTCTGCAGCAATATGTTTCCTTATAGCGTGGTATTCTTACATATTCTTTCGAGAGAAAACTCTCCTGTGCATTCTCTTTTGAGGCTACATGCTTAGACATACACGCAACACCAAATCCTTTCGAGTTATAACGTGTTGTTTAGGATATACAAGCTAATTTTTTACTATGTTTTATTTCTTCTCGTAAAGTTTAAGTGTTTCCAATAAGTATTTATTTGTCTTTACTGTGCAACACTGTATTTCCTTATAACGTGGTATTCCTACATATTCTTTCGGGAGAAAACTCTCCTGTGCGTTCTCTTTTGAGGCTACACGCTTAGACATACACGCAACACCAAAGCTTTTCGAGTTACAACGTGTTGTTTAGGAAGAACAAGATAATTTCTCACGATGCGGGATTTCCTTAAAACGTGGTTTTCTGACAAATTTTGACGAAAGAAAATTCTCCTGTGTGTTCTGTTTTGAGGCTACACGTTTAGACGTACACGCCACACCAAATCTTTTCGAGATACAACGTGTTGTTTAGGAGATACAAGCTAATATTTTATGATGCGTTATTTCTTCTCGTAAAGTGTTTCCAATAAGTACATATTTGTCTATACTCTGCAACACTGTATTTCCTTATATCGTGGTATTCCTACATATTCTTTCGAGAGAAAACTACCCTGTGCGTTCTCTTTGGAGGCTACACGCTTAGACATACATGCAACAACAAAGCTTTTCGAGTTACAACGTGTTGATTAGGAAAAACAGGATAATTTCTCACAATGCGGGATTTCCTTAAAATGTGGTTTTCTGACAAATTTTGACGTAAGAAAATTCTCCTGTGGGTTCTCATTTGAGGCTACACATTTAGACGTACACGACACACCAAATCTTTTTGAGTTACCACGTGTTGTTTAGGAGATACAAGCTAATTTTGTACCATGCGTTATTTTTTCTCATAATATGTTTCCAATACGTATGTATTTGTCTTTACTCTGCAGCAATATATTACCTTATAACGTGGTATTCTTACATATTCTTTCGAGAGAAAGCTCTACTGTGCATTCTCTTTTGAGGCTACACGCTTACACATACACCCAACACCAAAGCTTTTCGAGTTACAATGTTTTGTTTATGAAAAACAAGATAATTGCGCACAATGCGGGATTTCCTTAAAACGTGGTTTTCTGACAAATTTTGACGAAAGAAAATTCTCCTGTGGGTTCTCTTTTGAGGCTACATGTTTAGACGTACACGCCACACCAAATCTTTTCGAGTTACAACGTGTTGTTTAGGAGATACAAGCTAATTTTGTACGATGCATTATTTCTTCTCCTAAAGTGTTTCCAATACTTACATATTTGTCTTTACTCTACAACACTGTATTTCCTTATAACATGGTATTCGTACATATTCTTTCGAGAGAAATCTCTCCTGTGCATTCTCTTTTGAGGCTACACGCTTAGACATACACGCAACACCAAAGCATTTCGAGTTAGAACGTGTTGTTTAGGAGAAACAAGATAATTTCGCACGATGCGGGAATTCCTTAAAACGTGGTTTTCTGACAAATTTTGAGGAAAGAAAATTCTCCTGTGGGTTTTCATTTGAGGCTAAACGTTTAGACGTACACGCCACACCAAATGTTTTCGAGTTACAACGTGTTCTTTAGGAGATACAAGCTAATTTTTTACGATGCTTTATATCTTCTTGTAAAGTTTAAGTGTTTCCAAAAGGAACTAATTTATTTTTAATTTGTCACAATGTATTTCCTTATAACGTGGTATTCTTACATACTCGTTCGAGAGAAAGCTCTCCGGTGCTTTCTCTTTTGAGGCTACATGCTTAGACATACACGCAACACCAAAGATTTTCGAGTTACAATGTGTTGTTTAGGAAAAACAAGATAGTTTCGCACGATGCGGGATTTCCTTAATAAGTGGTTTTCTGACAAATTTTGACCAAGGAAAATTCTCCTATGGGTTCTCTTTTGAGGCTACACGTTTAGACGTACAGGCCACACCTAATCTTTTTAAGGTACAACGTGTTGTTTAGGAGATACAAGCTAATTTTGTACGATAGGTTATTTCTTCTCGGAAAGTTTTTCTAATAAGTAAAAATATGTCTTTACTCTGCAACACTGTATTTCCTTATAACGTGGTATTCTTACATATTCTTTCGAGAGAAAACTCTCCTGTGCGTTCTCATTTGAGGCTACACGCTTAGACATACACGCAACACCAAAGCTTTTCGAGTTACAATGTGTTGTTTAGGAAGAACAAGATAATTTCCCACGATGCGGGATTTCCTTAAAACGTGGTTTTCTGACAAATTTTGATGAAAGAAAATTCTCCTGTGGGTTCTCTATTAAGGCTACACGTTTAGACGTACACACCACACCAAATCTTTTTGAGTTACAACGTGTTGTTTAGGAAAAACAAGATAGTTTCGCACGATGCGGGATTTCCTTAATAAGTGGTTTTCTGACAAATTTTGACGAAAGAAAATTCTCCTGTGGGTTCTCTTTTGAGGCTACACATTTAGACGTACATGCCACACCAAATCTTTTCGAGTTACAACGTGTTGTTTAGGAGATACAAACTAATTTTTTACGATGCGTTATTTCTTCTCATAAAGTGTTTCAAATACATACGTATTTGTCTTTACTCTGCAAAACTGTATTTCCTTATAATGTGGTATTCTTACATGTTCTTTCGAGAGAAAACTCTTCTGTGCATTCTCTTTTGAGGCTACACACTTAGACATTCACACAACACCAAAGCTTTTTGAGGTACAACGTGTTGTTTAGGAAAAACAAGATAATTTAACATGATGCGGGATTTCCATAAAACATGGTTTTCTGACAAATTTGGCGAAAGAAAATTCTCCTGTGGGTTCTCTTTTGAGGCTACACGTTTAGACGTACATGCCAAACCAAATCTTTTTGAGTTACAACGTGTTGTTTAGGAGATACAAGCTAATTTTTTATGATGCGTTATTTCTTCTCGTAAAGTTTTTCCAATAAATAAGTATTTGTCTTTACTCTGCAAAACTGTATTTCCTTATAACATGGTATCTTACATATTCTTTCGAGAGAAAACTATCCTGTGCGTTCTCTTTGGAGGCTACACGCTTAGACATACACACAACACCAAAGCTATTCGAGTTACAACGTGTTGATTAGGAAAAACAAGATAATTTCACACGATGCGGGATTTCCTTAAAATGTGGTTTTCTGACAAATTTTGACGTAAGAAAATTCTCCTGTGGGTTCTCTTTTGAGGCTACACATTTAGACGTACATGCCACACCAAATATTTTTGAGTTACCACGTGTTGTTTAGGAGATACAAGCTAATTTTGTACCATGCATTATTTCTTCTCATAATATGTTTCCAATACGTATGTATTTGCCTCTACTCTGCAGCAATGTATTTCCTTATAACGTGGTATTCTTACATATTCTTTCGAGAGAAAACTCTCCTGTGCATTCTCTTTTGAGGCCACACACTTGCACATACACCCAACACCAAAGCTTTTAGAGTTACAATGTTTTGTTTATGAAAAACAAGATAATTGCGCACAATGCGGGATTTCCTTAAAACGTGGATTTCTGACAAATTTTGATGAAAGAAAATTCTCCTGTGGGTTCTCTTTTGAGGCTACATGTTTAGACGTACACGCCACAACAAATCTTTTCGAGTTACAACGTGTTGTGTAGGAGATACAAGCTCATTTTGTACGATGATTTATTTCATCTCGTAAAGTTTATGGGTTTCCAATACATACGTATTTGTCTTTATTCTGCAACACTGTATTTCCTTATAACGTGGTATCCTTACAAATTCTATCGAGAAAAAACTCTCCTGTGCATTCTCTTTTGAGGCTACACGCTTAGACATACACGCAACACCAAAGCTTTCGAGTTACAACGTGTTGTTTAGGAAAAACAAGATAATTTCGCACGATGCGGGATTTACTTAAAACGTGGTTTCTGAAAAATTTTGACGAAAGAAAATTCTCCTGTGGGTTCTCTTTTGAGGCTACACGTTTAGACGTACACGCCACACCAAATCTTTTCGAGTTACAACGTGTTGTTTAGGAGATACAAGCTAATTTTGTACGATGCGTTATTTCTTCTAGTAAAGTGTTTCCAATACGTACGTATTTGGCTTTAATCTGCAACACTGTATTTCCTTATAACGTGGTATTCTTACATATTCTTTCGAGAAAAAACTCTCCTGTGCATCCTTTTTTGAGGCTACACGCTTAGACATACACGCAACACCAAAGCTTTTCGCGTTAAATGTGTTGTTTAGGAAAAACCAGATAATTTCGCACAATGAGGGATTTCCTTAATACGTGGTTTTCTGACATATTTTGACCAAAGAAAATTCTCCTATGGGTTCTCTTTTGAGACTACACGTTTAGACGTACAGGCCAGTCCAAATCTTTTTTAAGTTACAACGTGTTGTTTAGGCGATAAAAGCTAATTTTGTACGATGCGTTATTTCTTCTTGTAAAGTTTTTCCAATAAATAAGTATTTGTCTTTACTCTGCAACACTGTATTTCCTTATAACGTGTCATTCTTACATATTCTTTCGAGAAAAAACTCTCCTCTGCCTTCTCTTTTGGGGCTACATGCTTAGACATACACCCAACACCAAAGCTTTTCGAGTTAAAACGTGTTGTTTAGGAAGATCTAGATAATTTCTCACGATGCGTGATTTCCTTAAAACGTGGTTTTCTGACAAAATTTGATGAAAGAAAATTGTCCTATGTGTTCTCTTTTGAGGCTACACGTTTAGACGTACACACCACACCAAATCTTTTCGAGTTACAACGTGTTGTTTAGGAGATACAAGCTAATTTTTTACGATGCTTTATTTCATCTCGTAAAGTTTATGGGTTTCCAATACATACGTATTTGTCTTTACTCTGCAACACTGTATTCCCTTATAACGTGGTATTCTTACATATTCTTTCGAGAGAAAACTCTCCTGTGTGTTCTCTTTTGAGGCTACACGCTTAGACATACACGCAATACCAAAGCTTTTCGAGTTACAATGTGTTGTTTAGGAAAAACAACATAATTTCGCACGATGCGGGATTTCCTTAAAACGTGGATTTCTGAAAATTTTTGACGAAAGAAAATTGTCCTGTGTGTTCTCTTTTGAGGCTACACGTTTAGACGTACACGCCACACCAAATCCTTTCGAGTTACAACGTGTTGTTTAGGAGATACAAGCTAATTTTCTACGATGCGTTATTTCTTCTCGTAACGTGTTTCCAATACGTACATATTTGCCTTTAGTCTGCAACACTGTATTTCCTTATAACGTGGTATTCTTACATATTCTTTCGAGAGAAAACTCTCCTGTGTGTTCCCCTTTGAGGCTACACGCTTAGACATACAGGCAACACCAAAGCTTTTCGCGTTACAACGTGTTGATTAGGAAAAACAATATAATTGCGCGCGATGCGGGATTTCCTTAATAAGTGGTTTTCTGACAAATTTTGACCAAGGAAAATTCTCCTATGGGTTCTCTTTTGAGGCTACACGTTTAGACGTACAGGCCACACCTAATCTTTTTAAGGTACAACGTGTTGTTTAGGAGATACAAGCTAATTTTGTACGATAGGTTATTTCTTCTCGGAAAGTTTTTCTAATAAGTAAAAATATGTCTTTACTCTGCAACACTGTATTTCCTTATAACGCGGTATTCTTACATATTCTTTCGTGAGAAAACTCTCCTGTGCGTTCTCATTTGAGGCTACACGCTTAGACATACACGCAACACCAAAGCTTTTCGAGTTACAATGTGTTGTTTAGGAAGAACAAGATAATTTCCCACGATGCGGGATTTCCTTAAAACGTGGTTTTCTGACAAATTTTGATGAAAGAAAATTCTCCTGTGGGTTCTCTATTAAGGCTACACGTTTAGACGTACACACCACACCAAATCTTTTTGAGTTACAACGTGTTGTTTAGGAGATACAAGCTAATTTTTTTTATGATGCCTTATTTCTTCTCGTAAAGTTTAAGTGTTTCCAATACGTATGTATTTGCCTTTACTCTGCAACACTGTATTTCCTTATTACGTGGTATTCTTACATATTCTTTCGACAGTAAACTCTCCTGTGCGTTCTCTTTGGAGGCTACACGCCTAGACATACATGCCTAGACATACACGCAACAGCAAAGCTTTTCGAGTTACAACGTGTTGTTTAGGAAAAACAAGATAATTTCGCATGATGCGGGATTTCCTTAAAACGTGGTTTTCTGACAAATTTTGAAGAAAGAAAATTCTCCTGTGGGTTCTTTTTTGAGGGTACACGTTTAGACATACACGCCAAACCAAATCCTTTCGAGTTATAACGTGTTGTTTAGGAGATACAAATTAATTTTTTACTATGTGTTATTTCTTCTCGTAAAGTTTAAGTGTTTCCAATAAGTATGTATTTGTCTTTACTCTGCAACACTATATTTCCTTATAACGTGGTATTCTTACATATTCTTTCGGGAGAAAACTCTCCTGTGCGTTCTCTTTTGAGGCTACACGCTTAGAAATACACGCAACACCAAAGCTTTTCGAGTTACAATGTGTTGTTTAGGAAAAACAAGATATTTTTGCACGATGCGGGATTTCCGTAAAACGTGGTTTTTGACAAATTTTGACCAAAGAAAACTCTCCTGTAGATTCTCTTTTGAGGCTACACGTTTAGACGTACACACCACACCAAATCTTTTCCAGTTACAACGTGTTGTTTAGGAGATACAAGCTAATTTTGCATGATGCTTTATTTCTTCTCGTAAAGTGTTTCCAATAAGTATGTATTTGTCTATACTCTGCAACACTGTATTTCCTTATAACGTGGTATTCTTACATATTCTTTCGAGAGAAAACTCTCCTGGGCATTCCCCTTTGAGGCTACGCACTTAGACATACACGCAACACCAAAGCTTTTCGAGTTACAACGTGTTGTTTAGGAAAAACAAGATAATTACGCACGATGCGGGATTTCCTTAATAAGTAGTTTTCTGACAAATTTTGACCAAGGAAAATTCCTCTATGGGTTCTCTTTTGAGGCTACACGTTTAGACGTACAGGCCACACCAAATCTTTTTAAGTTACAACGTGTTGTTTAGGAGATACAAGCTAATTTTGTACGATGCGTTATTTCTTCTCCTAAAGTTTTTTCCAATAAGTAAGTATATGTCTTTATTCTACAACGTGGTATTCTTTCATATTCTTTCAAGAGAAAACTCTCCTGTGCGTTCTCATTTGAGGCTACACGCTTAGACATATACGCAACACCAACGCTTTTCGAGTTACAACGTGTTGTTTAGGAAGAACAAGATAATTTCGCATGATGCGGGATTTATGCGTTTCCAATACATACGTATTTGTCTTTATTCTGCAACTCTGTATTTCCTTATAACGTGGTATCCTTACAAATTCTATCGAGAAAAAACTCTCCTGTGCTTTCTCTTTTGAGGCTACACGCTTAAACATACAAGCAACACCAAAGCTTTTCGAGTTACAACATGTTGTTTAGGATTTCCTTAAAGCGGGATTTCCTTAAAACGTGGTTTTCTGGAAAATTTTGACGAAAGAAAATTCTCCTATGGGTTCTCTTTTGAGGCTACACGTTTAGACGTACAGGCCACACCAAATCTTTTCGAGTTACAACGTGTTGTTTAGGAGATACAAGCTAATTTTGTACGTTGCGTTATTTTTTCTCGTAAAGTGTTTCCAATACGTATGTATTTGCCTTTACTCTGCGACACTGTATTTCCTTATAAAGTGGTATTCTTACATACTCTTTCGAGAGAAAACTCTCCTGTGCGTTCTCTTTTGAGGCTACACGCTTAGACATACACGCAACACCAAAGCTTTTCGAGTTAAAACGTGTTGTTTAGGAAAAAGAAGATAATTGCGCACGATGCGGGATTTCCTTAAAACGTGGGTTCTCTTTTGAGGGTACACGTTTAGACGTACAAGCCACACCAAATCCTTTCGAGTTATAACGTGTTGTTTAGGAGATACAAGCTAATTTTTTACTATTTGTTATTCCACGTTATATGGAAAAACAGTGTTGCAGAGTAAAGTCAAATATGTACGTATTGGAAACACTTTACGAGAAGAAATAACACATGGTAAAAAATTAGCTTGTATCTCCTAAACAACACGTTGTAACTCAAAAGGATTTGGTGTGGTGTTTATCTAAAGGTGTAGCCTCAAAAGAGAACCCACAGGAGAATTTTCGTTGGTCAAAATTTTTTCAGAAAACCACGTTTTCTGGAAATCCCGCATCGTGCGAAATTATCTTGTTTTTCCTAAACAACACGTTGTAACTCGAAAAGCTTTGGTTTTGCATGTATGTCTAAGCGTGTAGCCTCAAAAGAGAACGCACAGGAGAGTATTCTCTTGAAAGAATATGTAAGAATACCACCTTATAAGGACATACAGTGTTGCACAGTAAAGACAGATACATACATATTGGAAACACTTTACGAGAAGGAATAATACATCATACAAAATTAGCTTGTATTTCCTAAACAACACGGTGTAACGCGAAAAGATTTTGTGTGGCGTGTACGTTGAAACGTGTAGCCTCAAAAGAGAACCCACAGGAGAATTTTCTTTCGTCAAAATATGTCGGAAAACCACGTTTTAAGGAAATCCCGCATCGTGCGAAATTATCTTGTTTTTCCTAAACAACATGTTGTAACTCGAAAAGCTTTGGTGTAAACAACACGTTGTAACTCGAAAATATTTGGTGTTGTGTTTACATCTAAATGCGTAGCCTCAAAAGAGAAGCCACAGGAGAATTTTCTTTGGTCAAAATTTTTTCAGAAAACCACGTTTTAAGGAAGTCCTGCATCATGCGAAATTATCTTGTTTTTCCTAAACAACACGTTGTAACTCGAAAAGCTTTGGTGTTGCGTGTATGTCTAAGCATGTAGCCTCAAAAGAGAATGCACAGTAGAGTATTCTCTCGAAAGAATATGTAAGAATACCACGTTATAAGGAAATACAGTGTTGCAGAGTAAAAAGAGATACTTACTTATTGGAAACACTTTACGAGAAGGAATAATACATCGTACAAAATTAGCTTGTATTTCCTAAACAACACGTTGTAACTTGAAGGATTTGGTGTGACGTGTAAGTTGAAACATGTAGCCTCAAAAGAGAACCCACAGGAGAATTTTCTTTCGTCAAAATTTGTCAGAAAACCACGTTTTAAGGAAATCCCGCATTGTGCGAAATTATCTTGTTTTTCCTAAACAACACATTGTAAATCGAAAGCTTTGGTGTTGCATGTATGTCTACACGTGTGGCCTCAAAAGATAACGCACAGGAGAGTTTTCTCTCGAAAGAATATATAAGAATACCACGTTATAAGGAAATACAGTGTTGCAGAGTAAAGACAAATACGTAGGTATTGGAAACACTTTACGAGAAGAAATAACGCATCGTACAGAATTAGCTTGTATCTCCTAAACAACACGATGTAACTCGAAAAGATTTGGTGTGGCGTGTACGTCTAAACGTGTAGCCTCAAAAGTGAACTTACAGGAGTATTTTCGTTCGTCAATATTTGTCAGAAAACCACGTTTTATGGAAATCCCGCATCGTGGAAATTATCTTGTTTTTCCTAAACAACACGTTGTAACTCTAAAAGCTTTGGTGCTGCGTGTATGTCTAAGCGTGTAGCCTCAAAAGAGAACGCACAGGAGAGTTTTATCTCGAAAGAATATGTAAGAATACCACGTTATAAGGAAATACAATGTTGCAGTGTAAATACAAATACTTATGTATAGGAAACACTTTACGAGAAGAAATAAAGCATCGTACAAAATTAGCTTTTATCTCCTAAACAACACGATGTAACTCGAAAAGATTTGGTGTGGCGTGTACGTCTAAACGTGTAGCCTCAAAAGAGAAGGCACAGGAGAGTTTTCTCTCGAAAGAATATGTAAGAATACCACGTTTTAAGGAAATACAGAGTTGCAGAGTAAAGACAAATATGTACGTATTGGCAACACCTTACGAGAAAAAATAAGGCATCGTACAAAATTAGTCTGTATCTCCTAAACAACACGTTGTAACTGAAAAGGATTTGGTGTGGCGTGTACGTCTAAACGTGTAGCCTCAAAAGAGAACCAACAGGAGAATTTTCTTTGGTCAAAATTTTTCAGAAAACCACGTTTTAAGGAAATCCCGCATCTTGCGAAATTATCTTGTTTTTCCTAAACAACACGTTGTAACTCGAAAAGCTTTGGTGTTGCCTGTATGTCTAAGCGTGTAGCCTCAAGAGAGAAGGCACAGGAGAGTTTTTTCTCGAAAGAATATGTAAGAAAACCACATTTTAAGAAAATACAGTGTTGCAGAGTAAAGACAAATACATTCGTATTGGCAACACTTTACGAGAAGAAATAACGCATCGTACAAAATTAGCTTGTATCTCCTAAACAACACGATGTAACTCGAAAAGATTTGGTGTGGCGTGTACGTCTAAACGTGTAGCCTCAAAAGTGAACTTACAGGAGTATTTTCTTTCGTCAAAATTTGTCAGAAAACCACGTTTTATGGAAATCCCGCATCGTGGAAATTATCTTGTTTTTCCTAAACAACACGTTGTAACTCGAAAAGCTTTGGTGCTGCGTGTATGTCTAAGCGTGTAGCCTCAAAAGAGAACGCACAGGAGAGTTTTCTCTCGAAAGAATATGTAAGAATACCGCGTTATAAGGAAATACAGTGTTGCAGAGTAAAGACAAATAAGTAAGTATTGGACACAATTTATGAGAAGAAATAACGCATCGTAAAAAATTAGCTTGTATCTCCTAAACAACACGTTGTAAGTCGAAAAGATTTGGTGTGACATGTACGTCTAAACATGTACCCTCAAAAGAGAACTCACAGGAGAATTTTCTTTCATCAAAATTTGTCAGAAAACACGTTTTAAGGAAATCTCGCATCGTGCAAAATTATCTTGTTTTTACTAAACAACAAGGTGTAACTCGAAAAGCTTTGGTGTTGAGTCTTTGTCTAAGCGTGTAGCCTCAAAAGATAACGCACAGGAGAGTTTTCTCTCGAAAGAATATGTAAGAATACCACGTTATAAGGAAATACAGTGTTGCAGAGTAAAGACAAATAAGTACATATTGGAAACACTTTAGGAGAAGAAATAACGCATCGTAAAAAATTTGCTTGTATCTCGTAAACAACACGTTGTAACTCAAAAAGATTTGGTGTGGCTCATACGTCTAAACTTGTAGCCTCAAAAGAGAACCCACAGGAGAACTTTCTTTCGTCAAAATTTGTCAGAAAACCACGTTTTAAGGATATCCCGCATCGTGCAAAATTATCTTGTTTTTCCTAAACAACACGTTGTAACTCGAAAAGCTTTGGTGCTGCATGTATGTCTATGCGTGTAGCCACTTAAGAGAAGGCACAGGAGATTTTTCTCTCGAAAGAACATGTAAGAATACAACGTTATAAGGAAATACAGTGTTGCAGAGTAAAGACAAATACGTACTTATTGGAAACACTTTACGAGAAGAAATAACGCATCGTAAAAAATTAGCTTGTATCTCCTAAACAACACGTGGTAACTCGCAAAGATTTGGTGTGGCGTGCACGTCTAAACGTGTAGCCTCAAAAGAGAACCAACAGGAGAATTTTCTTTCGTCAAAATTTGTCAGAACACCACGTTTTAAGGAAATCCCGCATCGTGCGAACTTATCTTGTTTTTCATAAACAACACGTTGTAACTTGAAAGGTTTTGGTGTTGCCTGTATGTCTAAGTGTGTAGCCTCAAAAGGGAACGCACAGGATAGTTTTCTCTCGACAGAATATGTAAGAATACCACGTTATAAGGAAATACAGTGTTGCAGAATAAAGACAAATACGTACGTATTGGAAACACTTTATGAGAAGAAATAACGCAGCGTACAAAATTAGCTTGTATCTCCTACACAACATGTGGTAACTTGAAAGGATTTGGTGTGGCGTGCACGTCTAAACGTGAAGCCTCAAAAGGGTACCCACAGGAGAATTTTCTTTCGTCAAAATTTGTCAGAAAACCACGTTTTAAGGAAATCCCGCATCGTGCGAAATTATCTTGTTTTTCATAAACAACAGGTTGTAACTCGAAAAGCTTTGTTGTTGCCTGTATGTCTAAGTGTGTAGCCTCAAAAGGGAATGCACAGGATAGTTTTCTCTTGAAATAATATGTAAGAAAACCACGTTTTAAGAAATACAGTGTTGCAGAGTAAAGACAAATATGTACGTATTGGAAACACTTTACGAGAAGAATTAACGCATTGTACAAAATTAGCTTGTATCTCCTAAACAATACGTTGTAATTCGAAAAGATTTGATGTGGCGTGTACGTCTAAATATGTAGCCTCAAAAGAGAACACACAGGAGAATTTTCTTTCGTCAAAATTTGTCAGAATCCACGTATTAAGGAAATCCCGCATTGTGCGAAATTATCTTGTTTTTCCTGCACAACACTTCGTAACTCGAAAAGCTTTGGTGTTGCGTGTATGTCTAAACGTGTGGCCTCAAAAGAGAATGCACAGGAGATTTCTCTCGAAAGAATATATAAGAATACCACGTTATAAGGAAATACAGTGTTGCAGAGTAAAGACAAATACGTAGGTATTGGAAACACTTTACGAGAAGTAATAACGCATCGTACAAAATTAGCTTGTATCTCCTAAACAACACGATGTAACTCGAAAAGATTTGGTGTGGCGTGTACGTCTAAACGTGTAGCCTCAAAAGAGAACTCACAGGATAATTTTCTTTCGTCAAAATTTGTCAGAAAACCACGTTTTATGGAAATCCCGCATCGTGGAAATTATCTTGTTTTTCCTAAACAACACGTTGTAACTCGGAAAGCTTTGGTGGTGCGTGTATGTCTAAGCGTGTAGCCTCAAAAGAGAACGCACAGGAGAGTTTTCTCTCGAAAGAATATGCAAGAATACCACGTTATAAGGAAATACAGTGTTGCAGAGTAAAGACAAATAAGTACGTATTGGACACATTTTACGAGAAGAAATAACGCATCGTAAAAAATTAGCTTGTATCTCCTAAACAACACGTTGTAACTCGAAAAGATTTGGTGTGACGTGTACGTCTAAACGTGTAGCCTCAAAAGGGAACTCACAGGAGAATTTTCTTTCATCAAAATTTGTCAGAAAACACGTTTTAAGGAAATCTCGCATCGTGCAAAATTATCTTGTTTTTCCTAAACAACACGGTGTAACTCGAAAAGCTTTGGTGTTGAGTGTTTGTCTAAGCGTGTAGCCTCAAAAGAGAATGCACAGGAGAGTTTTCTCTCGAAAGAATATGTAAGAATACCACGTTATAAGGAAATACAGTGTTGCAGAGTAAAGACAAATAAGTACATATTGGAAACACTTTAGGAGAAGAAATAACGCATCGTAAAAAATTTGCTTGTATCTCCTAAACAACACGTTATAACTCGAAAAGATTTGGTGTGGCGTGTACGTCTAAACCTGTAGCCTCAAAAGACAACGCACAGGAGAACTTTCTTTCGTTAAAATTTGTCAGAAAACCACGTTTTAAGGATATCCCGCATCGTGAAAATTATCTTGTTTTTCCTAAACAACACGTTGTAACTCGCAAAGCTTTGGTATTGCGTGTATGTCTATGCGTGTAGCCACTTAAGAGAACGCACAGGAGATTTTTCTCTCGAAAGAACATGTAAGAATACAACGTTATAAGGAAATACAGTGTTGCACAGTAAAGACAAATACATACTTTTTGGAAACACTTTACGAGAAGAAATAACGCTTCGTAAAAAATTAGCTTGTATCTCCTAAACAACACGTGATAACTCGAAAAGATTTGGTGTGGCGTGCACGTCTAAACGTGTAGCCTCAAAAGAGAACCAACAGGAGAATTTTCTTTCGTCAAAATTTGTCAGAACACCACTTTTTACGGAAATCCCGCATCGTGCGAAATTATCTTGTTTTTCATAAACAACACGTTGTAACTCGAAAAGTTTTGGTGTTGCCTGTATGTCTAAGTGTGTAGCCTCAAAAGGGAACGCACAGGATAGTTTTCTCGCGACAGAATATGTAAGAATACCACGTTATAAGGAAATACAGTGTTGCAGAGTAAAAACAAATATGTACGTATTGGAAACACTTTATGAGAAGAAATAACGCATCGTATAAAATTAGCTTGTATCTCCTAAATAACACGTGGTAACTCGAAAGGATTTGGTGTGGTGTGCACGTCTAAACGTGAAGCCTCAAAAGAGAACCCACAGGAGAATTTTCTTTCGTCAAAATTTGTCAGAAAACCACGTTTTAAGGAAATCCCGCATCGTGCGAAATTATCTTGTTTTTCATAAACAACACATTGTAACTCGAAAAGCTTTGGTGTTACCTGTATGTCTAAGTGTGTAGCCTCAAAAGGGAACGCACAGGATAGTTTTCTCTCGAAAGAATATGTAAGAAAACCACGTTTTAAGGAAATACAGTGTTGCAGAGTAAAGACAAATACGTACATATCGGAAACACTTTACAAGAAGAATTAACGCATTGTACAAAATTAGCTTGTATCTCCTAAACAACACGTTGTAATTCGAAAAGATTTGGTGTGGCATGTACGTCTAAATATGTAGCCTCAAAAGAGAACACACAGGAGAATTTTCTTTCGTCAAAATTTGTCAGAAAACCACGTTTTAAGGAAATCCCGCATCGTGCGAAATTATCTTGTTTTTCATAAACAACACATTGTAACTCGAAAAGCTTTGGTGTTACCTGTATGTCTAAGTGTGTAGCCTCAAAAGGGAACGCATAGGATAGTTTTCTCTCGAAAGAATATGTAAGAAAACCACGTTTTAAGAAAATACAGTGTTGCAGAGTAAAGACAAATACGTACATATCTGAAACACTTTACAAGAAGAATTAACGCATTGTACAAAATTAGCTTGTATCTCCTAAACAACACGTTGTAATTCGAAAAGATTTGGTGTGGCATGTACGTCTAAATATGTAGCCTCAAAAGAGAACACACAGGAGAATTTTCTTTCGTCAAAATGTTTCAGAAAACCACGTTTTAAGCTAATCCCGCATCGTGCAAACTCATCTCCTTTTTCCTAAACAACATGTTGTAACTCGAAAAGCTTTGGTGTTGCGTGTATGTGTAAGGATGGAGCCTCAAAAGAGAAGGCACAGGAGAGTTTTCCCTGCGTGTAGCCTCAAAAGAGAACTCACAGTAGAGTTTTCTCTCGAAAGAATATGTAAGGATACCACATTACAAGGAAATACAGTGTTGCAGAGTAAAGACTAATACATATGTATTGGAAACACTTTATGAGAGAAATAACGCATCTTGCAAAATTAGCTTGTATGTCCTAAACAACACGTTGGAACTCGAAAAGATTTGGTGTGGCATGTATGTCTAAACGTGTAGCCTCAAAAGAGTACCCACAGGAGAGTTTTATTTCTTCAAAATTTGTCAGAAAACCACGTTTTAAGGAAATCCCGCATCGTGCGAAATTATGTTGTTTTTCCTAAATAACACGTTGTAACTCGAAAAACTTTGGTGTTGTGTGTATATCTAAGCACGTAGCCTCAAAGGAGAATGCACAGGAGAGTTTTCTCTCGAAAGAATATGCAAGAATACCACGTTATAAGGAAATACAGTGTTGCAGAGTAAAGGCAAATATTTACGTAATGGAAACACGTAAACTTTATGAGAAGAAATAACGCTTCGTAAAAAAATTAGCTTGTATCTCCTAAACAACACGATGTAACTCGAAAAGATTTGATGTGGTGTGTACGTCTAAATGTGTAGCCTCCAAAGAGATCCCACAGGAGTATTTTCTTTCGTCAAAATTTGTCAGAAAACCACGTTTTAAGGAAATCCCGCATCGTGCTAAATTATCTTGTTTTTCCTAAACAACACATTGTAACTCGAAAAGCTTTGGTGTTGCCTGTATGTCTAAGCGTGTAGCCTCAAGAGAGAAGGCACAGGAGAGTTTTTTCTCGAAAGAATATGTAAGAAAACCACATTTTAAGGAAATACAGTGTTGCAGAGTAAAGACAAATACATTCGTATTGGCAACACTTTACGAGAAGAAATAACGCATCGTACAAAATTAGCTTGTATCTCCTAAACAACACGATGTAACTCGAAAAGATTTGGTGTGGCGTGTACGTCTAAACGTGTAGCCTCAAAAGTGAACTTACAGGAGTATTTTCTTTCGTCAAAATTTGTCAGAAAACCACGTTTTATGGAAATCCCGCATCGTGGAAATTATCTTGTTTTTCCTAAACAACACGTTGTAACTCGAAAAGCTTTGGTGCTGCGTGTATGTCTAAGCGTGTAGCCTCAAAAGAGAACGCACAGGAGAGTTTTCTCTCGAAAGAATATGTAAGAATACCGCGTTATAAGGAAATACAGTGTTGCAGAGTAAAGACAAATAAGTAAGTATTGGACACAATTTATGAGAAGAAATAACGCATCGTAAAAAATTAGCTTGTATCTCCTAAACAACACGTTGTAAGTCGAAAAGATTTGGTGTGACATGTACGTCTAAACATGTACCCTCAAAAGAGAACTCACAGGAGAATTTTCTTTCATCAAAATTTGTCAGAAAACACGTTTTAAGGAAATCTCGCATCGTGCAAAATTATCTTGTTTTTACTAAACAACAAGGTGTAACTCGAAAAGCTTTGGTGTTGAGTCTTTGTCTAAGCGTGTAGCCTCAAAAGATAACGCACAGGAGAGTTTTCTCTCGAAAGAATATGTAAGAATACCACGTTATAAGGAAATACAGTGTTGCAGAGTAAAGACAAATAAGTACATATTGGAAACACTTTAGGAGAAGAAATAACGCATCGTAAAAAATTTGCTTGTATCTCGTAAACAACACGTTGTAACTCAAAAAGATTTGGTGTGGCTCATACGTCTAAACTTGTAGCCTCAAAAGAGAACCCACAGGAGAACTTTCTTTCGTCAAAATTTGTCAGAAAACCACGTTTTAAGGATATCCCGCATCGTGCAAAATTATCTTGTTTTTCCTAAACAACACGTTGTAACTCGAAAAGCTTTGGTGCTGCATGTATGTCTATGCGTGTAGCCACTTAAGAGAAGGCACAGGAGATTTTTCTCTCGAAAGAACATGTAAGAATACAACGTTATAAGGAAATACAGTGTTGCAGAGTAAAGACAAATACGTACTTATTGGAAACACTTTACGAGAAGAAATAACGCATCGTAAAAAATTAGCTTGTATCT